>NC_090412.1:28736871-29039012 GCF_036365525.1 Heterodontus francisci
TCATGCATATTTCTTGAGTCGGCCAAAGGTGGTAGCTGCTTTCCCTATGCATGTATTGAACTCTGCATCAAGGGACAGATTGTCAGTGTGAACCCGAGGTAGCAGAATTTGCTAACCACTTCCAGTGGGGTGTTATTTAGTGTGATCAGGGGCTGAGATGCAACACCTTGTCCCATGATCACAGTTTTCTTAATGCATATAATCTAGGAGAACAAGTTACAGGCATGGAAGAGACAGTCCATGAGTCTTTGTAGCTGAGTTTCTGTGTGAGTGATTAGCACAGCATGTGATATATGTCTTCTTCTTTGGCCTCCTTGTCTCGAGAGACAATAGATAGGCGCCTGGAGGTGGTCAGTGGTTTGTGAAGCAGTGCCTGGAGTGGCGATAAAGGCCAATTCTAGAGTGACAGACTCTTCCACAGGTGCTACAGATAAAATTGGTTGTCGGGGCTGTTACACAGTTGGCTCTCTCCTTGCGCGTCTGTCTTTTTTCCTGCCAACTGCTACGTCTCTTTGACTCGCCACACTTGAGCCCCGCCTTTATGGCTGCCTGCCATCTCTGGCGATCGCTGGCAACTGACTCCCACGACTTGTGATCAATGTCACAGGACTTCATGTCAGGTTTGCAGACGTCTTTAAAGCGGAGACATGGATGGCCGGTGGGTCTGATACCAGTGACGAGCTCGCTGTACAATGTGTCCTTGGGGATCCTGCCATCTTCCATGCGGCTCACATGGCCAAGCCATCTCAAGGACTGCTGGCTCTGTAGGGTGTATATGCTGGGGATGTTGTCTGCCTCGAGGACTTCTGTGTTGGAGATACGGTCCTGCCACCTGATGCCAAGGATTCTCCGGAGGCAGCGAAGATGGAATGAATTGAGACGTCGCTCTTGGCTGACATACGTTGCCCAGGCCTCGCTGCCGTAGAGCAAGGTACTGAGGACACATGCTTGATACACTCGGACTTTTGTGTTCTGTGTCAGTGCGCCATTTTCCTACACTCTTTCCCACACAGTCTGGACATAGCAGTGGAAGCCTTTCCCATGCGCTTGTTGATTTCTGCCTCGAGAGACAGGTTACTGGTGATAGTTGAGCCTCGGTAGGTGAACTCTTGAACCACTTCCAGAGCGAGTTCGCCGATATTGATGGATGGAGCATTTCTGACGTCCTGTCCCATGATGTTTGTTTTCTTGAGGCTGATGGCTCGGCCAAATTCGGTGAAGGCAGCCGTAATCCTGTCGATGAGACTCTGCAGACACTCTTCTGTATGGGATGTTAGTGCAGCATCGTCAGCAAAGAGGAGTTCCCTGATGAGGACTTTCTGTACTTTGGTCTTCGCTCTTAGACGGGCAAGGTTGAACAACCTGCCGCTTGATCTTGTGTGGAGGGAAATTCCTTCTACTGAAGACTTGAACACATGTGAGAGCAGCAGGGAGAAGAAGATCCCAAACAGTGTAGGTGTGAGAACACAGCCCTGTTTCACGCCACTCAGGATAGGAAAGGGGTCTGATGAGGCACCGCTATGCTGAATTGTGCCTTTCATATTGTCATGGAATGAGGTGATGATACTTAGTAGCTTTGGTGGGCATCCAAGCTTTTCTAGTAGTCTGAAGAGACCACGTCTGCTGACGAGGTCAAAGGCTTTGGTAAGATCAATGAAAGCAACGTAGAGGGGCATCTGTTGTTCATGGCATTTCTCCTGTAGCTGGTGAAGGGAGAACAGCATGTTAATGGTGGATCTCTCTACTCGAAAGCCACACTGTGCCTCAGGGTAGACACGCTCGGCCAGCTTTTGGAGCCTGTTTAAAGCAACTCGAGCAAAGACTTTCCCCACTATGCTGAGCAGGGAGATTCCACGGCAGTTGTTGCAGTCACCGCGGTCACCCCTGTTCTTATAGAGGGTGATGATATTGGCATCGCACATGTCCTGTTGTACTGCTCCCTCGTCCCAGCACAGGCAAAGCAGTTCATAGAGTGCTGAAAGTATAGCAGGCTTGGCACTCTTGATTATTTCAGGCGTAATGCCTCCTTCCCAGGGGTTTTTCCACTGGCTAGAGAATCAATGGCATCACTGAGTTCTGATTTTGTTGGCTGTATGTCCAGCTCATCCATGACTGGCAGAGACTGGGCTGCATTGAGGGCGGTCTCAGTGACAACATTTTCCCTGGAGTACTGTTCTAGGTCGTGTTCCACCCAGCAGTCCTTGTGCTTGTGTTGGTCAGTGATTGTGTCCCCTGATTTAGATTTGAGGGGGGCGATCTTCTTGATGGTTGGCCCAAAAGCTCTCTTAATGCCATCATACATTCCTCTGATGTTTCCGGTGTCTGAGGCCAGCTGAATATGACTGCATAGGTGATGCCAGTAGTCATTTGCGCAGCGCCTGGCTGTTCTTTGTGCAGCGCTTCTGGCTGTTTTAAGTGCTACAGATGTTAACTCGCTGGGGGCTTTCTTGTAGTTTAGCAGTGCAATGCACTTAGCAGCTATGACAGGTTCCAGCTCTTCAAAGTGAGATTGAAACCAGTCTGCATTCCGCTTCACACGTTTGCCAAAGGTGGTCATTGCTGAGTCATAGATGGCGTCTCTGATGTGGGCCCACTTGGTCTCTGCATCCCCTGTCGGAGTGTTTTGAAGGGCTTTTTCAAGTGAATTTAGAAACTTATGTAACAGCTGTGGATGAGAAAATCTGCTAGTGTTGATGCTGTGGGCGGCCCTTCTGCTTGGAGTGATGCAGCTTCTTTGGTTTGAGTCTAACCTTGCTGCACACCAGGAAGCGGTCGGTGTCGCAGTCCACACTGTGGAAGCTGCGTGTGATTTGAACGCTGTTTAAAGGGGCTCGCCTTGTGACGATGAGGTCCAGCTGGTGCCAACGACGTGATCTTGGCTGCCTCCATGAAACCTGGTGACAGGGTTGAGTGTGAAAGAATGAGTTGGTGATGCAGAGGTTGTGATAGGTACACAACTCAAGCAGTCTCTGTCCATTCTCATTCATCCTACCTGTGCCATAGCGCCCAAGGCAGGAGGGCCATGAGTCATGGTCGGCCCCAACCCTGGCATTAAAGTCCCCCAGCAGGAATAGGTGTTCGGTGTTGGGGATGCTACTAATAATATTATGGAGTCCCTCGTAGAACTGGTCTTTAGCTTCAGGTGGGGAGCAGAGTGTTGGAGCATAGATGCTGAGTAGGTGTACTGGACCAGAGGCGGTGAACAGTCGGATGGACAGTATGCATTCCGAGCCATTTGAGGGTGGCTCTATCATGCTGAGCAAAGAGTTTCTGACGGCGAAGCTGTCTTGGTTCTTCAAGATCCCTACCCTGCCAGAAGAAGGTATAGTCTTGCTCTCTTAGAGATCCACTCGCAGGGAGGCGTGTCTCCTGAAGTGCTGCAATGCCCACATTGAGTCTACTGAGCTCGTTGTTAATGATGGCGGTCTTCCGAAAATTGATGATTTTTGTAAGGTCTTCCGACAGGCCAGGACACATAGTTCTGACGTTCCAGCTTGCAAAACAAGGGCTGGTACCTTCTTTCCTTTTTTGGTCGTGCTGTTTGGTGTGGTGTTGCAGTCCACTTGTCGGGCAATGACCCTGAGCTCCAAGCACCCATTGAAGCAGGTGGACTGTGGCGGGACAGAACCTTACTGACCGGGGGCTGCCCGGTTTGAGGCGGGCGGTAGCTGTCCAGTGAGATGTGATGACCTCTCCCACCGACAAAGGCAACCCGTGGCGCCCAATCTCTACGCCAATTGAGCAGGACTTATAACCCGTAACTGCTGCCTTCTGTGTTGTTTTGGTCGCTGTGAGGCGACTATGGAGTGACCTCTCCATGGCCCATGCCTGGGCGGATGTATGAAGGTTGTGAGTTGCCCCCCTCTTGGCCTTCCTGGTGGGGTCCAAAGGAGTGCAGAGCACGACGTCTGGCACCGGTATGGCTGCAGGATCTGCAGGAAACATGCCAAAGGTGACACATGACCGCCTTCGGGGTTCCGCCCCGGATTTTCCGGATTTCCGGATATATGTCAAATACATCATAAATAATGAGGCATTTTTCAAGTGATAATATTTTTTGCAGATCAGATAGAACTCCTGCACACACAGGTATTTAAATGTTTAGTTCAAATGAAGCCCACAAGGAGGTGATTGAAGCTGAACAGTAGTTAGGGGCTATCAGTGGGGGACTGTGTTCTCCAATTTCAGATTCAGTCCAGAAGGACTGAGAGCGTCGTTTCCAACCCTTGGTGTTCCTCCGTTTATGGCCATTTGGGATGCAGGAACAGGAGTAGGCCATTCAGTCCCTTTAGCCTTGTCCACCATTCAGTGAGGTTGTGGCTGCTATCTGCCTTAACCCCATTTACCCAATTTGACTTCATATCCCTTATTACCCGAACCACACATAAACCTATCAGTCTCGCGTTTGAAAATTTTCAATGGACACCCAAGCCTCAACAGTTGTTTTTTGTTGGTAGGTGGTGGTGATGCGAGGTGGGCTCTACGTTTCCACTACCCTTTGTGTGAAGAAGTGCTTTATGATATCACCCCCTTAGCGACCGAGTTGTAATTTTAAGGCTATAACCTCTTGTCTTGGACTCTCCTAAATATGATAGAGACAGAAACTAACAAATCCTTTATTCATCTTAAACACCTCAGTTAGATCACTCTTAATCTTGTACAAACAAGGAAACACAAGTCTAGTCTATGCAACCTGCCCTCATAATTTAATCCTATTAGCCCCAATATCATTCGGGTGAATTTCCGCTGTACCCTCTGCTGGAACACACATCGTCCTGAGCTGCAGTGCCCAGAACTGAATGTAGTACTCCAGACGCAGTCACTTCCACCCTTTTATATCCCAGCCCCTTGAGATAAAGGCTAACATTCCATTAGCTTTTTAAAAATTATTTTTATACCTATCCACTAGCTTTTAGTGATTTCTGTACTTGGACCTTAAATCTCTCTGCTCCTTCACAGTTCCTCACTTCTCACCATTTAGAAAACGCTCTGATCTTGAACGCCATCTGCTCACTTACTTAATCTATCGATGGCCCTTTGCAAACTTCTACTCCCATCGACACCATTTACTGTGCCAGCTAACTTGGTGCTTGATGTTCCCAACAAACTTAGATGAAAGAATAAAGAGCCGTATATCTGGTAGTCACATACTGCTAACTGGAGTAAATACTCGTTATCCTACTCCCTGTCTCCTACTTTCTCACCAATTCCCTCTCACAACAGTAACTACACTTCAAAAAAAAAAGTACTTCTTTGGTTGTAAAGCTCTTTGAGACATTCAGTGATCGTGAAAGGCACTATATAAATGTAAATCTTTCTTTTTTATGTCAAAAGGTGGCTTCCAGTTCCATGCACTTTCATTTTTGCTAACAGTCTCTCATGTGGAAACTTGTTGAATGCCTTCTGGAAATCTGTATAGATAACATCCATTGACATTCCCATATCTCCCATGTTATGACCTTTTGAAAATATTTAACAAGGTTTGTTAGACATGACTTACTCTTTGCAAATTCATACTGGCTGCCTCTGATCAGCTCATATTTATCCAAATGCTCAGTCCCTTTGTAATGAAAACTGATATGCCATTTGTCTTCCTAATTGCTTGCAGTACCTTTTTTTTTATTCATTCACGGGATGTGGGCGTCGCTGGCCAGGCCAGCATTTATTGCCCATCCCTAATTGCCCTTGGTGGTAGTGAGCTGCCTTCTTGAACCGCTGCAGTCCATGTGGGGTAGGTACACCCACAGTGCTATTAGGAAGGGAGTTCCAGGATTTTGACCCAGCGACAGTGAAGGAACAGCAATATAGTTCCAAGTCAGGATGGTGTGTGACTTGGAGGGGAACTTGCAGGTGGTGGTGTTCCCATGTATTTGCTGCCCTTGTCCTTCTAGTTGGTAGAGGTCGCGGGTTTTGAAGGTGCTGTCGAAGGAGCCTTGGTGCATTGCTGCAGTGCATCTTGTAGATGGTACACACTGCTGCCGCTGTGCGTCGGTGATGGAGGGAGTGAATGTTTGTAGATGGGGTGCCAATCAAGCGGGCCGCTTTATCCTGGATGGTGTCGAGCTTCTTGAGTGTTGTTGGAGCTGCACCCATCCAGGCAAGTGGAGAGTATTCCATCACACTCCTGACTTGTGCCTTGTAGATGGTAGATAGGCTTTGGGGAGTCAGGAGGTGAGTTACTCGCCACAGGATTCCTAGCCTCTGACCTGCTCTTGTAGCCACGGTATTTATATGGCTACTCCAGTTCAATTTTCGGTCAATGGTAGCCCCTAGGATGTTGATAGTGGGGGATTCAGTGATGGTAATGCCGTTGAATGTCATGGGGAGATGGTTAGATTCTCTTTTGTTGGAGATGGTCATTGCCTGGCACTTGTGTGGCGCGAATGTTACTTGCCACTTATCAGCCCAAGCCTGGATATTGTCCAGGTCTTGCTGCATTTCTACACAGACTGCTTCAGTATCTGAGGAGTTGCGAATGGTGCTGAACATTGTGCAATCATCAGCGAACATCCCCACTTCTGACCTTATGATTGAAGGTTAGATGAAGCAGCTGAAGATGGTTGGGCCTAGGACACTACCCTGAGGTACTCCTGCAGTGATGTCCTGGAGCTCAGATGATTGACCTCCAACAACCACAACCATCTTCCTTTGCGCAAGGTATGACTCCAACCAGCGGAGAGTTTTTCCCCTGATTCCCATTGACTCCAGTTTTGCTAGGGCTCCTTGATGCCACACTCTGTCAAATGCTGCCTTGATGTCAAGGGCAGTCACTCTCACCTCACCTCTTGAGTTCAGCTCTTTTGTCCATGTTTGAACCAAGGCTGTAATGAGGTCAGGAGCTGAGTGGCCCTGGCGGAACCCAAACTTAGCATCACTGAGCAGGTTGTTGCTAAGCAAGTGCCGCTTGATGGCACTGTTGATGACACCTTCCATCACTTTACTGATGATTGAGAGTAGGCTAATGGGGTGGTAGTTGGCCAGGTTGGATTTGTCCTGCTTTTTGTGTACAGGACATACCTGGGCAATTTTCCACATTGCAGGGTAGATGCCAGTGTTGTAGCTGTACTGGAACAGCTTGGCTAGGGGCGTGGCAAGTCCTGGAGCACAGGTCTTCAGTACTATTGCCGGAATATTGTCAGGGCCCATAGCATTTGCAGTATCCAGTGCCTTCAGTCGTTTCTTGATATCACGTGGAGTGAATCGAATTGGCTGATGTTTGGCATATGTGATGCTGGGGACTTCAGGAGGAGGCCGAGATGGATCATCAACTCGGCACTTCTGGCTGAAGATTGTTGCAAATGCTTCAGCCTTATCTTTCGCACTGATGTGCTGGGCGCCCCCATCATTGAGGATGGGGATATTTGTGGAGCCACCTCCTCCAGTTAGTTGTTTCATTGTCCACCACCATTCACGGCTGGATGTGGCAGGACTGCAGAGCTTAGATCTGATCCGTTGGTTATGGGATCGCTTAGCTCTGTCTATCGCATGCTTCTTGCACAGTTTGGCACGCAAGTAGTCCTGGGTTGTAGCTTCACCAGGTTGACACCTCATTTTGAGGTATGCCTGGTGCTGCTCCTGGCATGCCCTCCTGCACTCTTCATTGAACCAGGGTTGGTCTCCTGGCTTGATGGTAATGGTAGGGTGGGGGATATGCCGGGCCATGAGGTTACAGATTGTGGTTGAGTACAATTCTGCTGCTGCTGATGGCCCACAGTGCCTCATGGATGCCCAGTTTTGCATTGCTAGATCCATTCGAAATCTATCCCATTCAGCACGGTGATAGTGCCACACAACACGATGGACGGTATCCTCAATGTGAAGGCGGGACTTCGTCTCCACAAGGACTGTGCGGTGGTCACTCCTACCAATACTGTCATGGACAGATGCATCCGTGGCAGGCAGATTGGTGAGGACAAGGTCGAGTATGTTCTTCCCTCTTGTTGGTTCCCCCACCACCTGCCGCAGACCCAGTCTAGCAGCCATGTCCTTTAGGACTCGGCCAGCTCGGTCAGTAGTGGTGCTACCGAGCCACTCATGGTGATGGACATTGAAGTCCCCCACCCAGAGTACATTTTGTGCCCTTGCCACCCTCAGTGCTTCCTCCAAGTGGTGTTCAATATGGAGGAGTACTGAGTCATCAGCTGAGGGAGGACGGTTGGTGGTAATCATTTGGAGGTTACCTTGCCCATATTTGACCTGATGCCATGTGACTTCATGAGGTCCGGAGTCGATGTTGAGGACTCCCAGGGCAACTCCCTCCCTACTGTATACCACTGTGCCACCACCTCTGCTGGGTCTGTCTTGCCGGTGGGACAGGACGTACCCGGGGATGGTGATGGCAGTGTCTGGGACATTGTCTGTTAGGTATGATTCCGTGAGTATGACTATGTCAGGCTGCTGCTTGACTAGTCTGTGGGACAGCTCTCCCAACTTTGGCACAAGCCCCCAGATGTTAGTAAGGAGGACTTTGCAGGGTCGACAGGGCTGGGTTTGCCGTTGTCGTTTCCGGTGCCTAGGTCGATGCCGGGTGGTCTGTCCGGTTTCATTCCTTTTTATAGACTTCGTAGCGGTTAGGTACAACTGAGTGGCTTGCTAGGCCATTTCAGAGGGCATGTAAGAGTTAACCACATTGCTGTGGGTCTGGAGTCATCTGTAGGCCAGACCAGGTAAGAACAGCAGACAGCAGGTTTTTACAACAATCGACAATGGTTTCATGGCCATCATTAGACTAGTTTTTAATTCCAGATTTTTATTAAGTTTAAATTCCACCTTCTGCTGTGGTGGGATTCGAACCCATGTCCCCAGAGGAATACCCTGGGTCTCTGGGTTACTGGTCCAGTGATAATACCACTACACCACCGCCTACCCAGGCCTACCTGCAGGTTAATTTTCTGTGATTCATATGCAAGGACAAGCAGGTCCCTCTGAGTACCAACATTTCCCAGTCTTTCACCATTTAAACTGTTCTTTTCTATTTTTCCTTTCAAAAGGCATAACTTTACACTTCTCCACATTATATTCCATCTGCCATGTTGTTTCCCACGCATTCAACCTGTCTACATCCTTTTGCAGCCTCTTTATGTCCTTCTTACTGCTTACTTTCCCATGTAACTATGTATTGTCAGAAAACTTGGATACATTACTCTCAGTCCCCTCATCTTTGTCATTCATCTAGTGAGTAAACATTCAATAGCCAAGGCCCAAGTATTGATCCTTGCGGTACCCGGCTAGTTACAGCCTGCCGACCCGAAAATGTCCCATTTATTCCTACTCTGTTTTCTGTCCATTAATCAATCCCCAATCCTAATTTTGTGTCATAACCTCTTGTATGGCACCTTATTACATACTTTTTGAAAATGCAAATACACTACATTGATGTACTGGTTCCCTCCTTATCCATCTGACTAGTTACATGCTCAAAAAAACTCAACAGATTTGTCAAATGCGATGTTTCTTTCATAAATTCCTCTTGATTCTGCCTAATCATGTTATGATTCCTTAAGTGCTTGGTTACCACATCCCTAATAATAGCATTTACCCAACTACTGATGTCATGTTAACTGGCCTATAGTTCCCTTGTTTCCTCTCTCCCTCCTTTATATTTGTTACTCCCAATCCATGGGGACCATTCTAGAATCTAGGGAATTCTGGAAGATCAAAACCAGTGCATCCACTATCTCTATAGCCACCTCTTTAAAATCCTAGGATGCAGGCCATCAGGTCCAGGGGATTTACCAACTTTTAATACCATTAATTTCTCCAGTACTGTGTCTTCAATGGACACTAATATCTTTAAGTTACTCATTCCCGCGAGACTTTTGGTTCGCTGCTTTTTCCGGAAATGTTTTTGTGTCTTCTTCCAGGAAACCAAGTATTTATTTAATGTCTCACCATTTCCTTATTCCCCATTATAATTTCTCCTATCTCTTCCTGTGAGGGATCCATGGTTAATTTCACTAAACACTTCCTTTTAACATCCCGATGGGACCTTTTTACAATCTTTTTATGTCCCATCTTCTCTTTCCTCTTTCTTTATCAGTTTCTTGGTCATCCTTTGCTGAATTCTAAAATCCTCCCAATCTTCAGGCTTACTGCTCTTTTTGGCAAACATTATAAGCCTCTTCCTTGGATCTAATATTCTCATTCTATATTAACTCATCTTAAAGTTAAAGCTGGTGAGTTCCTCCCCATGATTTATTTTTATCTTTTTGTTCCTACTTTTCTGTTCTAAAAGTTTGAAATTGCGGCTGACAGTCATGCTTGATTGAAGATAGAATGTTGTGAACTTTACATGGAATGTTCACCACTGGAGACAGAGGACCTATTAATACCTTGAACATGT
This sequence comes from Heterodontus francisci, assembly GCF_036365525.1. NCBI lineage: Eukaryota > Metazoa > Chordata > Chondrichthyes > Heterodontiformes > Heterodontidae > Heterodontus > Heterodontus francisci. The sequence continues at coordinate 28,747,214 of NC_090412.1, forward strand.
TCAATTTAATTAACACCCAGAGCAAAATCCCTATCCATATAAATTCCCGATCAAGCAACTTGGCCCACTCCAGTAGATTACTTGTTTCCAACATTAATTTTGATTTATGGTTAAAAGAAACCAACTTTTGGTTTGACTCTAGTTTGAGAACCATGAGGCGAAGAAAGTAGTCTCCATATTTTATCACCACAAAGTAAACAGGGAGCTAACCACAGGGGTAAATAAAGGAGGGAATTTCCAATGTTTAGAGGGAAGCACCTGTCCAGTTACAAAAAACCTCTCCATTCTGAAGAAGGGTCACTGACCTGAAACGTTAACTCTGCTTCTCTCTCCACTGATGCTGCCAGACCTGTTGAGTATTTCCTGCATTTCTTGTTTTTATTTCAGATTTCCAGCATCCGCAGTATTTTGCTTTTATTTCTGCCTGACTGAATCTCGCTAATTCCCCTTTGTGGTCACAGCATGTAACAACATCACATACTGGTACAGTGCCCAGTGCCCACCTGCTGCCCTCTTTACACCTGACAGACCTCTAATCCTCCCCTTTGCTTTGTTAGGTGGATTCGTATGATGTAACTGTGACGCATAATATTGGAGACATCCTATTGGTGAAGATTGAAAAGCGCAAGTACTGGCTGCAGGATGACTGGTACTGTAAATACATCACAGTAAAAACACCCGCTGGCGAGTACATGGAGTTTCCGTGTTACCGATGGATCACCAACCACAAGGAAATTGAGCTCCGGGATGGGCACGGTTAGCATCAAACCCTAGAACTAAACTCAGAAGTGGGTGTGGGAGAAGGCATGCAGTTGGGGCAACAGGTTTGATCCCCAGTCTATGGAGAATTAGCTGCTTTCGGGGACTTACAGCTGACCTTCGTGTCTCTGGGCTAGTGGAAGGAAAGATCAGCAAGGCTACCAGCTTCTGATCCTCCTCCAGTGACCAACCCCCGCACCTCGCCTCCCTTGATGCACAGAGTGCAAGAGTGGATGCCAGGCTCTGCAGTGATGTCCTCCATAGTTAAATAGCCTGCCATCAATTTGTTGAACCGTGTACGTGAGGCCAGAGCACTCTGGAACCCGTGAACCAACATGAATCAGTGCCTTCAGGAGGCGGCAGGGAGGGAGTTGGGGTGAAAGGAAATAATGAAATCATCAAATGTTTTGAACATTTGGGAAGATAAAGTTGCTTAGTGATGGGAACCAATGAAACCAGGCACTTCCCCCACCCCTCATCAATGATGCATCTTCAGAAACAGGCCAGATCCTGGGCAGTGTCCTGATGTGGGGGTGGGGGGAGAGGGGGGATGCTGCTGGGCCTGAGCCTATCGACCACTTCAATGCTGCCCCCTCCCACCAATTATAATCGGCCTCGCGCAGGTTCCAATAGGCCATGGGAGATAACCTCAGGAAAAGTTGGTAAAGATACTAAGCAAAATGCAACTGCATGGGGCAATTGTGACTGTGGGTGACAGTGTAAAATGGGTGCTAGCCGACATTTCCAATTGAAAATTGGGAGAGGTGTGTAACAGGTGGTTGTCAAGGAGACCACAGACTTTAACTTTTATGCCACAGGCTCCCTTTCAGGCAACAACTGGTAACATCTCCGTGCTTTCAGTGCGCTGCTGTATCAGGGAGGTCACTGAGCCTCTTATACCTGAAGAAACCGTGACATCTCCTTCCCTTTGGACAGGATGAGACAGGATTAGGCTTTGCTCACATGGCAGGCTTCCCTCTGGTACAAGGTGCCATTGACTGCACACACATTGCCTTGCATGTTCCCGATGATCAGCCTGATAATGTTAGCAATACTACGTACAACTGCTTTGCAACCACAGGCAGCACATCAGGCGGGTCTGTACCCATTATGCTGACAGCAGTCAAGTCACCTTCATATAGAAAGAAGTTAGGGATGAGATAGCAGAGGCACTATTTTGTGTATATATATATATATATATATACATCTTGAACAGATAGGAAGCTCCCTTGCTGTTCAACTCTATCCATGGCCATCTGCTCCCATCCCTAACGTTTTCTCCCCCAATCTGCCCTCTTAAACTGTTTAAATTCCCCTGGCTCTTTAAATCAGTTCATTTTAGCCCTATCTAAAAGTTAACAGTTAGTTTTAGTGTATGTTACCTGGGCCCACTGCCCTCCCCCAGCCACACCTGCTCTTTGTTTTCTCAATGAAATTGATCCGGATGAAACTGACGAGCACAGTTGTCGATACTTTAATCTCCGATCCTGCTGTCTTCACAGTCCAGAGTGTCTGCAGCCACGGCATGCAGTAAGTCCATTGAGGTGAAGAAGGAGCAGCGGGACCCGAGAGAAGTCCTGAGAAAAGGTGCCCCGAACACCCAAAACATCCACGAACGGCCCCCCCCGGCCGCAACTTCAAAGCGCCCGCGGGAGATGGCTCGGAGAGCATCTGCAGCGCACTGTCGGCAATGCTGCATGCCTTTATTTAAACCACTGCAAAAAAAAAACCCTTAGCAAATGTAATCACCTCTAAGTCTGCCAAATGATGCTTCACCTCCCAAAGGACGTGGATGAGCTTTCCGGACGTCGATGGTGGGCACTGAGGAAATGGCTTATTACCTGCACCAGCTTCTCCCCCCCCCCCCCCTTTACCCCCCTTCCCTGCTCCACCCTCTCAGCTCACCCCCTCACAACCCCCCCCCAGCCCGCACCCCCCCCCCCCACCCCCTCCTTCTACCCATCCCCCTTGCATCCCCTCCTCCCACCGGCACCATCCTACACCTGTGTAGGGGCCCCAACAACCCCACTGCCTTGTGGGCGTCTCGGGAGAGACCAAGGCTAAGGGAGTAAACCCTAACAGAAAATCCGGAGCGGAACCCCGTAGGCGGTCATGTGTCACCTTTGGCATGTTTCCGGCAGTTCCTGCAGCCATACTGGTGCCAAACGACGTGTCCTGCACTCCTTTGGACCCCACCAGAAAGGCCGAAAGGGGGGTTTTGACGACTGGGCAACTCTCAACCTCCATAAATTTGCCCAGGCATGCGCCATGGAGAGGTCACTCCATAGTTGCCTCACAGCGACTGAAACAACACGGAAGGCAGCAGTTATGGGTTATAAGTCCAGATAAATTGGCATAGAAACTGGGCGCCACGGGTTGCCTTTGTCGGTGGGAGAGGTCATTGCACCTCAGTGGACAGCTACCGCCCGCCTCAAACCGGGCAGCTCCCGGTCAATAAGGTTCTGTCCCGCCACAGTCTGCCTGCTTCAATGGGTGCTTGGAGCTCAGGGTCATTGCGCGAAAGGTGGACTGAAACATCACACCAAACAACATGAAAAAAGGAAAGAAGGTACCAGCCCTTCGCTTTGCAAGCTGGAACGTCAGAACTATGTGTCCTGGCCTGTCGGAAGACCTTACACAAATCAACGATTCTCGGAAGACCGCCATCATTAACAACAAGCTCAGTAGATTCAATGTGGACATTGCAGCACTTCAGGAGACTCGCCTCCCCGCGAGTGGCTCTCTAGCAGAGCAAGACTACACCTTCTTCTGGCAGGGCAGGGATCCTGAAGAACCAAGACAGCATGGAGTGGGCTTCGCCATCAGAAACTCCTTGCTCAGCATGATAGAGCCTCCCTCAAATGGCTCGGAATGCATACTGTCCATCCGACTGCTCACCACCTCTGGTCCAGTACACCTACTCAGCATCTATGCTCCAACACTCTGCTCCCCACCTGAAGCTAAAGACCAGTTCGATGAACAACTCCATAACATCATTAGCAGCATCCCCAACACCGAACACCTATTCCTGCTGGGGGACTTTAATGCCAGGGTTGGGGCCGACCATGACTCATGGCCCTCCTGCCTTGGGCGCTATGGCGTTGGAAGGATGAATGAGAACGGGCAGAGACTGCTTGAGTTGTGTACCTATCATAACCTCTGCATCACCAACTCGTTCTTTCACACTAAACCCTGTCACCAGGTTTCATGGAGGCACCCAAGATCACGTCGTTGGCACCAGCTAGACCTCATTGTCACAAGGTGGGCCGCCTTAAACAGTGTTCAAATCACACGCAGCTTCCACAGTGTGGACTGCGACACCGACCACTCCCTGGTGTGCAGCAAGGTTTGACTCAGACCAAAGAAGTTGCATCATTCCAAGCAGAAGGGCCACCCGCGCATCAACACGAGCAGAATTTCTCACCCACAGCTGTTACAAAAATTTCTAAATTCACTTGTAACAGCCCTTCAAAACACTCCCACAGGGGATGCTGAGACCAAGTGGGCCCACATCAGAGACGCCATCTATGAGTCAGCTTTGACCACCTACGGCAAAAGTGCGAAGAGAAATGCAGACTGGTTTCAATCTCATAATGAAGAGCTGGAACCTGTCATAGCCGCTAAGTGCATTGCACTGTTAAACTACAAGAAAGCCCCCAGCGATTTAACATCCGCAGCACTTAAAGCAGCCAGCAGTACTGCACAAAGAACAGCTAGGCGTTGCGCAAACGACTACTGGCAACACCTATGCAGTCATATTCAGCTGGCCTCAGACACCGGAAACATCAGAGGAATGTATGATGGCATGAAGAGAGCTCTTGGGCCAACCATCAAGAAGATCGCCCCCCTCAAATCTAAATCGGGGGACATAATCACTGACCAACGCAAACAGATGGACCGCTGGGTTGAGCACTACCTAGAACTGTACTCCAGGGAGAATGCTGTCACTGAGACTGCCCTCAATGCAGCCCAGCCTCTACCAGTCATGGATGAGCTGGACATACAGCCAACCAAATCGGAACTCAGTGATGCCATTGATTCACTAGCCAGCGGAAAAGCCCCTGGGAAGGACAGCATTACCCCTGAAATAATCAAGAGTGCCAAGCCTGCTATACTCTCAGCACTACATGAACTGCTATGCCTGTGCTGGGACGAGGGAGCAATACCTCAGGACATGCGCGATGCCAACATCATCACCCTCTATAAAAACAAAGGTGACCGCGGTGACTGCAACAACTACCGTGGAATCTCCCTGCTCAGCATAGTGGGGAAAGTCTTTGCTCGAGTCGCTCTGAACAGGCTCCAGAAGCTGGCCGAGCACGTCTACCCTGAGGCACAGTGTGGCTTTCGTACAGAGAGATCGACCATTGACATGCTGTTCTCCCTTCCTCAGATACAGGAGAAATGCCGTGAACAACAGATGCCCCTCTACATTGCTTTCATTGATCTCACCAAAGCCTTTGACCTCGTCAGCAGACGTGGTCTCTTCAGACTACTAGAAAAGATCGGATGTCCACCAAAGCTACTAAGTATCATCACCTCATTCCATGACAATATGAAAGGCACAATTCAACATGGTGGCTCCTCATCAGAGCCCTTTCCTATCCCGAGTGGTGTGAAACAGGGCTGTGTTCTCGCACCCACACTTTTTGGGATTTTCTTCTCCCTGCTGCTTTCACATGCGTTCAAATCCTCTGAAGAAGGAATTTTCCTCCACACAAGATCAGGGGGCAGGTTGTTCAACCTTGCCCGTCTAAGAGCGAAGTCCAAAGTACGGAAAGTCCTCATCAGAGAACTCCTCTTTGCTGACGATGCTGCTTTAACATCTCACGCTGAAGAGTGCCTGCAGAGTCTCATCGACAGGTTTGCGGTTGCCTGCAATGAATTTGGCCTAACCATCAGCCTCAAGAAAACAAACATCATGGGGCAGGATGTCAGAAATGCTCCATCCATCAATATTGGCGACCACGCTCTGGAAGTGGTTCAAGAGTTCACCTACCTAGGCTCAACTATCACCAGTAACCTGTCTCTAGATGCAGAAATCAACAAGCGCATGGGTAAGGCTTCCACTGCTATGTTCAGACTGGCCAAGAGAGTGTGGGAAAATGGCGCACTGACACGGAACACAAAAGTCCGAGTGTATCAGGCCTGTGTCCTCAGTACCTTGCTCTACGGCAGCGAGGCCTGGACAACGTATGCCAGCCAAGAGCGACGTCTCAATTCATTCCATCTTCGCTGCCTCCGGAGAATACTTGGCATCAGGTGGCAGGACTATATCTCCAACACAGAAGTCCTTGAAGCGGCCAACACCCCCAGCTTATACACACTACTGAGTCAGCGGCGCTTGAGATGGCTTGGCCATGTGAGCCGCATGGAAGATGGCAGGATCCCCAAAGACACATTGTACAGCGAGCTCGCCACTGGTATCAGACCCACCGGCCGTCCATGTCTCCGCTATAAAGACGTCTGCAAACGCGACATGAAATCGTGTGACATTGATCACAAGTCGTGGGAGTCAGTTGCCAGCATTCGCCAGAGCTGGCGGGCAGCCATAAAGACAGGGCTAAATTGTGGCGAGTCGAAGAGACTTAGTAGTTGGCAGGAAAAAAGACAGAGGCGCAAGGGGAGAGCCAACTGTGCAACAGCCCCAACAAACAAATTTCTCTGCAGCACCTGTGGAAGAGCCTGTCACTCCAGAATTGGCCTTTATAGCCACTCCAGGCGCTGCTTCACAAACCACTGACCACCTCCAGGCGCTTACCCATTGTCTCTCGAGATAAGGAGGCCCAAAAGAAAAAAGAAAGATATATATATATATATATATATTATATATATAAATTTATTAGAAAAGGTAACGTGCCAGAAGACTGGAGGACAGCTGATATTCCTATAGTTAAAAAGGGAGTTAGAACAGGTCTAGGGAACTACAGACCAAGTAGCTTAATGCTTGTGGTAGGAAAGATAATGGAATCTTTACTCAAACATGTAAGAGGAAAATATCTAGAAATCAAAGATATAAGAAAGAATAGTCAGGATAGAATAGACAGAGCTAAGTGAGCCCACAACCAATGGATCAAATCAAAGCTTTGCAAACCCACCATGAATGGTGGTAGACAATTAAACAACTAACCAGAGGAGGAGGCTCCACAAACATCCCCAACCTCGATGGCGGAGCCCAGCACATCAGTGCAAAAGACAAGGCTGAAGCATTTGCAACAATCTTCAACCAGAACTGCAGAGTCCATTTCGGCCTCCTCCTGTGATCCCCAGCATCACAGATATCAGTGTTCAACCAATCTGATTCACTCCACGTTATATCAAGAAACAGCTGAAGGCACTGGATACTGCAAAGGCTATGGGCCTTGGCAACATCCCAGCTGTAATATTGAAGACTTTTACTCCAGAACTATCCACGCTCCGCACCAAGCTGTTCCTCTACAGCTGCAATAGCCTATGGCATGTGGGAAGTCATGGACACACCATGTGTCCTAGACGGACACATCTGCAGGCTGCAAAAGCTTGAGCTCCGGGGTTTGGAACTTGAGCAGTGGCTGGAGTCACTGTTGTGCATCCACGAGGTGGAGGACTACGTGGATAGCACAGTTAGGGAAGTGGTCACACTGCAGGTTAGGAGCATGCAGCCAGATAGGGAATGGTGACTGCCGTGCAGTGTAATACTACCAGTAAGGTAGTGCAGGAGTCCCCTGATATGATCTCACTCGCAAATCGGTTTTCCATTTTGGATACTGGTGAGGGTGATGGTTCCTCAGAGGAGTGCAGTCAGAGCCATGTTTGTGGCACCACATGTGGCTCAGCTGCACAGGAGGAGAGGAAGAAGAGTGGAGGAGAGCAGTCGTGATGGGGGATTCGTTAGTAAGGGGAATGGACAGGTGTTTCTGCGGCAGTAAATGTGACTCCAGGATGGCGTGCTGCCTCCCTGGTGCCAGGGGTCAAGGATGTCACGGAGCGGCTGCAGGAGATTCTTCTGGGGGAGGATGAACAGCCAAAGGTCATGGTAAGTATTGGTACCAACGACACAGGTAAGAAGGGGGATGAGGTCCTGAAAGCAGAGTTTAGGGAGCTAGGAAGGAGGTTAAAAAGCATGACCTCAAAAGCAGTAATCTCAGGATTATTCCCAGTCCCATGTGCAAGTGAGCAAAGGAATAGGAGAATTGAGCAATTGAACACATGGCTGGAGAACTGGTGTAGGAGGGAGGGCATCATATTTCTGAGACATTGGGACTGGTTCTGGGGCAGGTGGGACTTGTACAAGATGGACGGGTTGCATCCTAGGAGGACTGGGACGAATATCCTCGCAGGGAGATTTGTTAGTGTTGTTGGGGAGGGTTTAAACTAAATTGTCAAGTAGATGGGAACCTGAGGGAGAGCTTCGATTGGAGGGAAGCAAAACAGGTAACTTGTTTATATTTATTTTTTTATTTAGAGATACAGCACTGAAACAGGCCCTTTGGCCCACCGAGTCTGTGCTGACCAACAACCACCCATTTATACTAACCCTACACTACCCCCATATTTTCTACCAGATCCCCACCATTCTCCTACCACCTACCTACAGTAGGGGCAATTTACAATGGCCAATTTACCTATCAACCTGCAAGTCTTTTGGAGGTGGTTTGGTGCGTGGGAACCAGGAGCAAGTATCAGAGAGGAATACCAAGGAGCACGGAATACTGGGGGAGATAGATAGCATGGGAGTAGGGAATAGTAAGTTATTACGTGGGGTCAGAGTAAGGGAGAAAGTAATAAAGTCTGAATTAGGGTTAATGTGCATGTATGTGAATGCACGGAGTGTGGTTAATAAGATTGGTGAGGTGGCTATAACAAAGACCTGGCTCAAAGAAGGGCAGGACTGGGTGTTAAATATTCCTGGATACAAGGTGTTCAGGAAAGATAAGAAAGGGATAAAAGGGGGAGGGGTGGCAGTATTGATTAAATATAACATTACAGTGCTGGAGAAAAAGGATGTTCCAGAGGGGCTGAGTCAGAATCAATTTGGCTAGAGATAAGGAACAAAAAAGGTGCGGTTACATTGCTCAGTGTTGTCTATATGCCACCAGCTAGAGGGAAGGACATGGAGGAACAAACGTGCGAGGAAATTACAGAGGTGAAAAAATTGTACGGTCGTTATAATGGGGGACTTTAATTATCCAAACATAGACTGGGATAATAGTAGTGTAAAGGGCAGTGAGGGGCAAGAGACCTAGAGTGTGTTCAGGAAAATTTTCTACAACAGTATGTTGCTCATACAACAAGAAATGAGGCATTGCTAGACCTGGTTCTTGGGAATGAGGTGGGCCAAGTGGATCAAGGATCAGTAGGAGAGCATTTAGGAGATAGTGATCATTGTATCATAAGCTTTAAGCTGACTATGGAAAGGGACAAAGAGCAATCCAGGGTAAGAATAATTAACTGGGGGAAGGCCAACTTCAATGGGGTAAGAATGGAGCTGGGGTGAATAAATTGGAGTCAAAAGCCAGCAGGAAAACTAGTAGATGAACAATGGGCTACCTTCAAAGAAGTGATAGTTCGGGCAGAGGCGAGGTATGTTCCCTCGAAGGGGAAAAGTAAGGAAAACAAATCCAGAGGTCCCGAGATGACAAAAAAGGTAGAGATTATTATAAAGAAGAAGTGTGTTTAGAACAGATGCCATGTAGAAAATACTATTGAGAACCAGGCTGAATATAGAAGGTCAAGAGGGGAAATTAAAAAGCAAATAAGAGAAGCAAAGAGAGAGCATGAAAAGAGACAGGCAGCTAGCATTAAGGGAAATCCTGAAGTTTTCTATAGGCATATAAATAGTAAAAGGAGAAGTGAGGCCGATTAGAGACCAGAAAGGGGATTTACACATGGAGGCAGAGGGCATAGCTGAGGTATTAAATGAATACTTTGCATCTGTCTTTACCAAGGAAGAAGATGCAACCCAGGCAATGTTGAAAGAGGAGGTAAATCAGACACTAGAGGGGTTTAAAATTGATAAAGAGGAAGTATTAGATAGGCTGTCTGTACTTAAAGTGGATAAAACACCAGGGCCGGATGAGATGCATCCAAGGATACTGAGGAAAGTGAGGGTGGAATTCGCAGTGGCACTGCCCATAACTTTTCAGTCTTCCTTAGACTCAGGGCTAGTGCAAGAGGACTGGAGAATTGCAAACATTACACCCTTGTTCAAAAAAGGGTGTAAAGCTAAGCCCAGCAATTACAGGTCAATCAGTTTAACTTCGGTGGTGGGAAAACTTCTAGAAAAAATAATTTGAGACAAAATCAATGATCATATGGACAAATGAGAATTAATTAAAGAAAGCCAACATGGATTTCTTAAGGGTAAATCATGTTTAACTAACTTGCTGGAGCTTTTTGAGAAGGTAACAGGGTTAATGAGGGCAATGCTGTTGATGTGGTGCACATGGACTTTCAAAGGGCATTTGATACAGTGCCACACAGACTTATGAGCAAACTTGTTGCTCATGGAATAAAAGGGATGGTAGCAACATGGATAAAGAATTGGCTGAGTGACAGGAAACAAAGAGTAGTGGTTAATGGATGCTTTTCGGGCTGGAAGAAGGTTTGTGGTGGAGTTCCCCAGGGGTCACTGTTGGGACCCTTGCTTTTCCTGATTATATATTAATGACCTAGACCTTGGTGTACAGGGCACAATTTCAAAGTTTTCGGATGATACAAAACTTGGAAGCATTGTGAACTGTGAGGAGGATAGTGTAGAACTTCGAAAGGACATAGACAAGTTGGTGGAATGGGGAGACAGGTAGCAGATGAATTTCAATGTAGAGAAATGTGAAGTGATTCATTTTAGTAGGAAGAACATGGAGAGACAATATAGAATAAAGGGTACAATTCTAAAGGGGGTACAGGAGCAGAGGGACCTGGGTGTATATGTGCATAAGTCATTGAAGGTGGCAGAACAGATTGAGAGAGTAGTTAATAAAGCATACAGTATCCTGGGCTTTATTAATAAGGGCAGGAGCTGAGGGACCTGGGTGTAGATGTAAAAAAAACCACAAAGGATAGTGTGGGAATAAGGCATTGAAGTGGATGATCAGCCACGATAGTATTGAATGGTGGAGCAGGCTTGATGGGCTGAATGGCCTACTTCTGCTCCTATGTTCCTAACACTGGCATCTACCTAACTTGCCCAGATTGCCCAGATATGTTGCGGCCTCAAAAAGCAGGTCAAATCCAATCTGGCCAGTTACCGCCCCATCAGTCCACTTTCAATCATCAGCAAAGTGATGGAAGGTGTTGTTGACTGTGCTGTCAAGCGGCACTTACTGAGTAATTACCTGCTGACTGATGCTCGGTTTGGATTCCGCCAGGGCCTGTTGGCTCCAAACATCATTACAGCCTTGGTCCAAACATGGACAAAAGAGCTGAACCCCAGAGATGAGGTGAGGGTGATTGCCCTTGACATCACGGGTATCAAGAAGCCTTAACAAAATTGAAGTCAATGGGAATTGGGGGAAAACTCCCCGCTAGTTGGAGTCATACCTAGCACAAAGGAAGATGATTGACATTGTTGGCAGCCAATCATCTCAGCCCCAGGACATTGCTACAGGAGTTCCTCAGGGTAGTGTCTTAGGTCCAACCATCTTCAGCTGCTTCATCAATGACCTTCCTTGAATCATAAGGTCAGAAGTGGGGATGTCCACTGCTTATTGTACAATGTTCAGTACCATTCTCAACTCCTCAGATACTGAAGCAGTCCGTGCCCATATCCAGCATGATCTGGACAACATTCAAGCTGGGGCTGATAAGTGGCAAGTAACATTTGCGCCACACAAGTGCCAGGCAACGACCATCTCAAACAGGATCCAACCATCTCCCCTTGACATTCAACAGGATTGCCATAAGTTAATCCCTCACGATCAGCATCCCGGGTTGCCATTGACCAGAAACTGAACTGGAGTAGCCATTTAAATATTGTGGCTACAAGAGCACGTCAGAGGCTGGGAATTCTGTGGTGAGTAACTCGCCTTCTGACTCCCCAAAGCCTGTCCGCCATTTACAAGGCATTTTGAGGAATGTGATGGAATATTCTCCACTTGCTTGGATGAGTGCGGCTCCAACTACACTGAAGAAGTTCAAAACCATCCAAGATAAAGCAGCCCACTTGATTGGCACCCCATCCATCACTTTAAACATTCATTCCCTCCACCACCATTGCACAGTGGCTCAAGCCTGTACCACCTACAAGACGCACTACAGCAACTCGCCAAGGCTCCTTTGACAGCTCCTTCCAAACCCATGACCTTTACCACCTAGAAGGACAAGGGCAGCAGATGCATGAGAACACCACCACCTGCAAATTCCCCTCCAAGCCACACACCATCCTGACTTGGAACTATATCACTGTTTCTTCACTGTCACTGGGTCAAAATCCTGGAACTCCCTTCCTAACAGCACTGTGGGTGTGACTGCAGCAGTTAAAGAAGGCAGCTCACCACCACCTTCTCAAGGGCAATTGGAGATTGGCAATAAAGGCCAGTCTTGTCAGCAACGCCCACATCCCAAGGATGAATAAATAAAGTAGGACGGATTTCAAAAAGGAAGGTCATGCTTAACCAACCTTATTGAATTCTTTGAAGAAGTAACAAATGTAGCAAGGGTAATGTAGTAGATATAATATATTTGGATTTCAAAAGGCCATTGATAAGGCACTACAGAGTGGACTCATGACTAAAGTCAGAACATGTAGATTCAGGACAAGTGTCAAAATGGATAGTAAACTGGCTACAAAATGGAAAATAGAGAGTAGGGGTTAAGGGATAGCTACTCGGTTTGACAAAAGGTAGGAAATGGTGTTCCACAGAGGATTGATGCCAGGATTGCTGTTATTCAACATAAAGATAAATGATTTGGACTTTGGAAGAACAATTAGAGAATTTGTGGGCGACACCAAATTGGGAGAGTTAGTTAATACAGAGGAGGACTGAGACAAATTACAAGCAGACATAATTAACTTTCAGAAAGGGCATGTCATTGGCAAATTAATTTCAAATGAATAAGTGTGAGGTGGTGCATTTTGGCTGGAAGAAAATGAGGCCTGAATGGGGAAGAAAAGCAAAGGGATCTTGGGGTACCGATACATAAGTCACTAAAAGTAGTGATGCTGCTTAAAGAAGAAAAGAACAAAGAACAGTACAGCACAGGAACAGGCCATTCGGCCCTCCAAGCCTGCGCCGATCATGATGCCTGTCTAAACTAAAACCTTCTGCACTTCCAGGGACCGTATCCCTCTATTCCCATCCTATTCATGTATTTGTCAAGATGCCTGTTAAACGTCGCTATCGTACCTGCTTCCACCACCTCCCCCAGCAGCAAGTTCCAGGCGCTCACCACCCTCTGTGTAAAAAAACTTGCCTTGCACATCCCCTCTAAACTTTGCCCCTCGCACCTTAAACCTATGTCCCCTAGTAACTGACTCTTCCACCCTAGGAAAAAGCTTTTGACTATCCACTCTGTCCATGCCACTCAACTTTGCCCCTCTACCTCCGTCGTTCCAATGAAAACAATCCGAGTTTATCCAGCCTCTCCTCATAGCTAATACCCTTCAGACCAGGCAACATCCTGGTAAACCTCTTCTGTACCCTCTCCAAAGCCTCCACTTCCTTCTGGTAGTGTGGTGACCAGAATTGTACGCAATATTCCAAGTGTGGCCTAATTAAGGTTCTGTACAGCTGCAACATGACTTGCCAATTTTTATACTCGATGCCCTGACCGATAAAGGCAAGCATGCCGTGTGCCTTCTTGACTACCTTATCCACCTGCATTGCCACTTTCAGTGATCTGTGGACCTGTACGCCCTGATCTCTCTGCCTGTCAGTACTCCTAAGGGTTCTGCCATTTACTGTATACCTCCCACCTGCATTAGTCCTTCCAAAATGCATTACCTCACATTTGTCCAGATTAAACTCCATCTGCCATGTCTCTGCCCAAGTCTCCAACCGATCTATATCCTGCTGTATCCTCTGACAATCCTCATCACTATCCGCAACTCCACAAACCTTTGTGTCGTCCGCAAACTTACTAATCAGACCAGCTACATTTTCCTCCAATTCATTTATATATACTACAAACAGCAAAGGTCCCAGCACTGATCTCTGCGGAACACCACTAGTCACATCCCTCCATTCAGAAAAGCATTTTTAAAAAAGAGCAAGCCGAGCATTAGGGATCATTTCTAGAGGGTTAGAACTGAAAAGCAGAAATACTCTGTTAATCTTGTATAGAGCATTGGTTAAACCACAGTGGAGTACAGTTTCGGTCTTCAGATTATAAAAATGATATAGAGGCACTGGAGGAGGTGCAAAAAGATTATCAAGGATGATATTAAAACTGAGAAGTTGTAACCATCAGGAAAAGCAGAACAGGCTGGGCTGTTTCCTTTACGAAGGAGAAGGCAACCTGATAGAGGCCTTTAAATTTTTAATCGAGTAGACATAGAGGTGTTTTCACTTATCCTAAACAAGGGGTCATAATTCTTTTTATTCATTCATGGGATGTGGACATTATTGGCTAAGTCAGCTATTCTGCCCATTCCTAATTGCAGCTGAGTGGTTTGTTGGGCTGTTAAGAGTCAACCACATTACTATGGATCTCAAGTTACATGTAGGCCAGACTGGGTAAGAATGGCAGATTGCTTGGGCAGCACAGTGGCGCAGTGGTTAGCACCGCAGCCTCACAGCTCCAGCAACCCGGGTTCAGTTCTGGGTACTGCCTGTGTGGAGTTTGCAAGTTCTCCCTGTGTCTGCGTGGGTTTCCGCCGGGTGCTCTGGTTTTCTCCCAAATGACTTGCAGGTTGATAGGTAAATTGGCCATTGTAAATTGCCCCTAGTGTAGGTAGGAGAATGGTGGGAATATGGGATTAATGTCGGATTAGTATAAATGGGTGGTTGTTGGTCAGCACAGACTCGGTGGGCCGAAGGGCCTGTTTCAGTGCTGTATCTCTCTATGACTCTATTTCCTTCCCTACAGAGCGTTAGTGAACAACAATCCAGTAGTTTCATCATCACCATTTCCAATACCAGCTTTTTTTAAATATTCCAAATTTAATTAATTAACAGAATTTAAATTCCCTATCTGCTGTAGTGGGGATTGAACACATGAATTACTGGGATAGTAACAAAGCCACTATGCTACTGCATCCCAGCATACAAGATAGTCACTATGAAATCCAATTCAACAAATAATTGTTTATCCAGAGAGTGGTGAGAATGTGGAACTCACTACCACAGGGAGTGGTTGAGGTGAATAGTATCGATACATTTAAGGGGAAGCTGGTTAAATACATGAGGGAGAAAGGAACAGAGGATATGCTGATAGGGTGAAATGAACAGAGGTGGGTGGAGGCTCATGTAGAGCACAAAGACCAGCATCCACCAGTTGTATTGAAGGGCCTGTTTCTGTGCTGTAGACACATGCAATTCGATGTAATTCTCCGACAGCCTCTGTGCTGCCTTTGTTAGAAACAGGTCACAGGCCGTCAGTTGGAGGACAAGGGCTATCTGCTCCGGGCCTGGCTCACGAGTGCAGTCCAGAACCCAGGCACAGCTACAGAGCATGCCAACAATGAGATCTCACTGGAAACCAAAATATGGGGAAGTATTAAACAGGCTGCAGACTCAGCATTCTGCGTTTTACATGACCACACGAGGTCTGAATCTACCCTGCCAATTCAAGAATTGATTCTTGTTTCTCTTTTTTTTAAATCTTCCCATATTTACTTATTTTCAACCAAAGTTTATTTCTATCAGATGAGGGAGTATCATTCTAACTTCAAATCAGATGCACTCCAGCCCACCAGTCACGGGAGGCCTCAACCGCATTCTCCTTCTCCAGGGACATCCGGGCACGAGCGAAACCTTGGAAGACGGGCAGGCAATCAGGGCAGAAGGACCCCCCGATGGCCTGTTGCCTGGATCTGTGAACTGCCACCTTGGCCAGGCCCAGGAGCAGACCAACAAGGAGATCCTCCTCCCGGCCCACCCCACTCTGCACCTGGTGCCCAAAGATCAGGAGCGTGGAGCTGAAGTGCAGTCAAAACTTGAGGAGCAGCCCCTGTTAAATACTCGAAGAGGGCTGCAACCTCGCACACTCCATATGTACATGGAACACAGACTCGTCCAGGCCGCAGAAATTACAGGCAGCCTGGGAGTCCGTGAACCTACTTAAAAGTCTATTGCACGGGACTGCGCTGTGCAACACCCTCCACCCCAGGTAGAGAGACCTCCACCGGCGTTTCCCCTCGCTGCCAGATTGTGACAAGGCCTCTGGAACTGCCTGAGCGGTGGCTGTTGGAGGTGTAGGGAGAGTGGGGGGAGGTGCAGCGGCACCACCCTGGGCTGCCGAGGTGGAGTTGGCAGCCGGGAGGTTGGGGCAGTTCTCACAAAGTGCCCCACCCCCTTGCAGGCATGGCATCACACCCTGTCCGAGCTGCAGAAGACGTGGTCGGCTGCCCCCTGGAACTCCACATTGAAGTGGCCCTCCAAGACCTCCTCCCGCGCATAAATAGCTGGTGGCGGAAGGAGTACACATGTCAGAGGCTGTTCTCCCAAGGACCAAGCGGGACAGGGGTGATCCCTGACCTAACCTCCCCCAGGTGGTGCAGGTGGGGGAGGAGAAGCTCACAGGGAATGAAGGGAAGAACATTAGATAACATTATCCACTGCATAGTGGCCCCCAGAGGGTCCACTGGCACAAATGTCCCACCCAAGGTGAGCTCCTTACTCAGGACCAGGGACATCGCCCACTTGGACTTCAGGAAAAAAACCTCCTTCCCGTACATTTTTGAGGCTGCAACAATAGCCGAGGGGCCGACAACCTCGGCCATTGCCTTTACGCACGCCTCAGTTGTCATATTTGGGTGGGCGTAACTCTTTATCCCATGCTTTGTCAAAAGCTTGAAAGGTGACTGGGCAACAGGAACAGCCACAGCAGCAGCTGCTGCAGCATAGGAAGGCCCCATCACCGGAGAGGACTGAGAAGCCATGGGGCAGAAGAGTTTCCCCCCCTGTGTGTTGAGAGAGGGGAAAAACTATTATCAGATATAACCATGACTTGATAGTGTAAGGAGTTAGAGGCAAAGGGGAAGAGACTGAGGGACAGGAAGGCCAGGAGGAAATAGTCTATTGCAGCTGCAAAATGACAGAGCAGTCTTATCGCTCGTCTTCTGGTTGGGGGGGTGGGGAGGGCAGCGGGGGGGTGATGTCTTCACCTGGGACAGCTGAAGCTGCCCGGGCACTCACTTTTCCGGATGTTATTGAACAACAATGTCTCTTCACCTGGGCAGCACCCGCTGGCCGAGGCCAAGTGGTTAGGGTGGGGAGGGAGCTCCCAATTCAATGGTAACAACACAGGAGCCCCCTACTGAGACAGGCAGCCCCACCCTAGGTCGTCTTCCTTTCTCTTCTTTCCCCTCTCCAACAATCAAATACAAAAAGACTGCAATGTTAAACCAAAGTCGCAGAAGAGCTTTCATTTCCTTTGTCTTCCTGTTCCTTTTCCTTGTTGACAGAATAAATGGAAAAATCTTCCTCTCAGTCTCTGTCCCAGCAGCAGTTGCATTTGCACAGCCTCCGGTCTCCAGTCTCAGCACACAGCCCACATTCAGCTGAACCTCATTAACCACTGAGCAATCCTCAATCAGGCAGCAGCCAACACAGTGTTATATCTGCACTGAGAGTGTTTGATGGGACAGTGCAGGGTAAAGCCTGGCTACCTGACCCGAACCCAAATGGACCCAACTACATGGGTCGGGTCGGGTCTGTATTCCGAGTCCAGCATTCGGGGTCGGGTCGGGTCGGGCTGGACAGTGCTGCCTCCAGGAACTCCCGAGATCAGGCTCACCCGTGATTCCCCACTACTCCATCTGCAGGAATAGCCTGCTGCTGGAACGGATGAACAGAATCACAAGTATTACCATTTGAACAAGGTAGAGCACAATAACCTGTTTGATATCATTAAATTTATTGCGATATTCAGGTCGGGTCGGGCGCGAAAATAAATTAAAGCTCTTGGACCCTGGTCGGGTTCGGGTTTCAGTTTTATACCCGAGCAGGCCTTTAGTGCAGAGGGAGCTTCACTCTGTATCTAACCCCGTGTTGTACCTGTCATGAGGGTGTTTGATGTGTTGCAAGCTGAAATGAGAGGATTTCCATTCATTGTATTTGCATCCTTTATGTTGATAAACTTAAAAATTCACCATTACCTTTTAAAAGGTGAAGAAAGGGAAAACCTACATATATTAATATTTAATCAGAACTAACTGAGAACAAATATAAGAGCTGCAGTTCCAAGTAATGTTAACACGTGTCTGTGCTGTGTTTGGCCAAGTCTGTGTAATGAAGGCCCTTTCCACACACTGTGCCGGGACAGACACACTTTGTAACTCTGTCTGAAACACTGACCCACACTGTGTGGAGACAGACACACTCTGTAACTCTGTATAAACACTGACCCAAACTGTGTGGGGACAGACACACTCTGTAACTCTGTCTGAAACACTGACCCACACTGTGTGGGGACAGGCACACTCTGTAACTCTGTATAAACACTGACCCACACTGTGTGGGGACAGACTACTCTGTAACTCTGTATAAACACTGACCCACACTGTGTGGAGACAGACACACTCTGTAACTCTGTATAAACACTGACCCACACTGTGTGGAGACAGACACACTCTGTAACTCTGTATAAACACTGACCCACACTGTGTGGAGACAGACTACTCTGTAACTCTGTATAAACACTGACCCACACTGTGTGGGGACAGACACACTCTGTAACTCTGTATAAACACTGACCCACACTGTGTGGGGACAGACACACTCTAACTCTGTATAAACACTGACCCACACTGTGTGGGGACAGACACACTCTGTAACTCTGTATAAACACTGACCCACACTGTGTGGGGACAGACACACTCTGTAACTCTGTATAAACACTGACCCACACTGTGTGGAGACAGACACACTCTGTAACTGTCTGAAACACTGACCCACACTGTGTGGAGACAGACACACTCTGTAACTCTGTATAAACACTGACCCACACTGTGTAGGGACAGACACACTCTGTAACTCTGTATAAACACTGACCCACACTGTGTGGAGACAGACTACTCTGTAACTCTGTATAAACACTGACCCACACTGTGTGGAGACAGACACACTCTGTAACTCTGTATAAACACTGACCCACACTGTGTGGAGACAGACACACTCTGTAACTCTGTATAAACACTGACCCACACTGTGTGGAGACAGACTACTCTGTAACTCTGTATAAACACTGACCCACACTGTGTGGAGACAGACACACTCTGTAACTCTGTATAAACACTGACCCACACTGTGTGGAGACAGACACACTCTGTAACTCTGTATAAACACTGACCCACACTGTGTGGAGACAGACTACTCTGTAACTCTGTATAAACACTGACCCACACTGTGTGGGGACAGACACACTCTGTAACTCTGTCTGAAATATCTTTCTGCAGCAAGATTGCCGCGCGATGACCAGACTCAAATCGCCAGACAACACCGCTTCAAAGAACTGGAAGAGAGGCAGAAATTGTACAGGTACATTATTCTTTATCCACAGAATAAGTTGTGCTGCTGTTCTTATAAAGATGATGGGATGTTGTTCTTCCAATGTCTCTGTAATTAACTGACTAAAACAGACCAGTTTCAGCCCCTGCTTTCTCTGGGTTATTTATTTATTTAGAGATACAGCACTGAAACAGGCCCTTTGGCCCACCGAGTCTGTGCCAACCAACAACCACCCACTTATACTCATCCTACATTAATCCCATATTCCCTACCACATCCCTACCACCTACCTACACTAGGGGCAATTTACAATGGCCAATTTACCTATCAACCTGCAAGTCTTTGACTGTAGGAGGAAACTGGAGCACCCGACGGAAACCCACGCGGTCACAGGGAGAAGTTGCAAACTCCGCACAGACAATACCCAGAACTGAAGAAGATGTAACCCAGGCAATGGTGAAAGAAGAAGGGGTTAAAATTGATAGAGGATGTAGATAGGCTGTCTTACTTAAAGTTGATAAAGCACCAGGACCAAATGAGATGCATCCAAGGATATTGAGGGAAGTGAGGGTGGAAATCGCAGAGGCACTGGCCATAATTTTTCAATCTTCCTTAGACTCAAGGGTGGTGCCAGAGGACTGGAGGATTGCGAAGATTACACCCTAGTTCAAAAAAGGGTATAAAGATAAGCCCAGCAACTACAAGCCAATTAGTTTAACTTCGGTGGTGAGGAAACTTCTAGAGAGAATAATTCGGGACAAAATTAATAGTCATATGGACAAATGTGGGTTAATTCAAGAAAGTCAGCATGAATTTCTTAAGGAAAAATCATGTTGAACTACCTTACTTTTTTTGAGGAGGTAACAGAGGGTTGATGAGGGCAATGCTGTTGATATGGTGCACATAGACTTTCAAAAGACATTTGATACAGTGCTACACAACAGACTTGTGAGGTTATAGCTTATGGAATAAAAGGGACAGTAGCAACATGGGTACGGAATTAGCTGAGTGACAGGAAACAAAGATGGATGTTTTTCGGGCTGGAGGAAGGTTTATAGTGGAGTTTCCCAGGGATCAGTGTTGGGACCCTTGCTTTTCCTGATATATATTAATGAGCTAGACCTTGGTGCACAAGGCACAATTTCAAAGTTTGCAGATGATACGAAACTTGGAAGCATTGTGAACTGTGAGGAGGATAGTGTAGAACTTCAAAAGGACACAGACAAGTTGCTGGAATGGCCAGACAGGTGGTAGATGAAGTTCAATGACGTGTCTGCTCTGATGATGCTACCATCCATGACAGCACTTCTGATATGGCTTCCTTTTTCCTTAATCGAGGATTTCCCCCTCCCCCCCCACCCCCACCCCTCCACTGTGGGTTGACAGGGCCCTCAACTGTGTCTGGCCCATTTCCCGCACCTATACCCTCACCCCTTCCCCTCCCTCCCAGAACTGCGACAGGGTTCCCCTTGTCTTCACTTTCCACCCCATCAGCCTCCATATCCAAAGGATCATCCTTTGACATTTCCACCAGCTCCAACATGATGCCACTACCAAAGGCATCTTCCCCCCCCCCCCCCCTTCCCCTGTCAGCATTCCGAAGGAATCGTTCCCTCTGCGACACCCTGGTCCATTCCTCCATTACCCCCACCACCTCGTCTCCTTCCCATGGCATCTTTCGTATGTTTATGTTTCGTATCATCTGCAAACTTTGAAATTGTGCCCTATACACCAAGGTCTAGGACATTAATATATATCAGGAAAAGCAAGGGTCCCAACACCGATCCCTGGGAAACTCCACTATAAACCTTCCTCCAGCCTGAAAAACATCCATCTTTGTTTCCTGTCACTCAGCAAATTCCGTACCCATGTTGCTACTGTCCCTTTTATTCCATAAGCTATAACCTTTCTCACAGGTCTGTTGTGTAGCACTGGATCAAATGTCTTTTGAAAGTCCATGTGCACCATATCAACAGCATTGCCCTCATCAACCCTCTGTTACCTCCTCAAAAAAAGTAAGGTAGTTCAACATGATTTTTCACCATGCAAGCGCAGGAGGTGTAATACCTGTCCATTTACCTCCTCTCTCCTCACTATCAAAGGCCCCAAACACTCCTTTCAGGTGAAGCAGTGATTTACTTGTACATCTTTCAATGTAGTATACTGTATGCGCTGCTGACCATGTGGTTTCCTCTACACTGAGGAGACCAAATGGAGACTGGGTGACTGCTTTGCAGAACACCTCCACTCAGTCTGAAAGCAAGACCCCGAGCTTCCGGTTGCTGGCCATTTCAACACATTCCCCTGCTCTCATGCTCACATCTCTGTCCTGGGATTTCTGCAGTGTTCCAGTGAACATCAACGCAAGCTCGAGGAACAGCATCTCATCTACCGATTAGGCACACTACAGCCTGCTGGATTGAACATTGAGTTCAATAATTTCAGAGCATGACGGGCCCCCCATTTTACTTTTATTTTTAGTTATTTTTTCTTTTTTCTTTTTTTTTGTGTTTATTTTATTTTAGTTTGCTAATTTGTTTCTACTGTGCCTACCCACTGTTTTTTTCATGTTTGTGCTTGTGGCTGTTCAGCTTCAGTCCATTTACACCCTATCTGTACTAATGCTTTGTCTTTCAACACACCATTAACATATTGTTTGTCTTTGCTCCATGACCTTCTGGTCAGTTATTCTGTGACCTTGTCCTATCAACACCTTCTCTTTTGTTATCTCTTGCCCCATCCCTGCTTTACTTGCTTAAAATCTTTCACATTTCTTATATCTGCTAGTTCTGATGAAGGGTCACTGACCTGAAACGTTAACTCTGCTTCTCTCTCCACAGATGCTGCCAGACCTGCTGAGTATTTCCAGCACTTTTCTATTTTTATTTCAGATTTCCAGCATCCGCAGTATTTTGCTTTTATCAAAAATAAACTGTCAGGACATAACAATCTCCCAATAATCTGCCTTCACCTTCATCTCTGTTTATTTACTGTGTGCTGCTTGGATCATAGAATTGTCGAGCACAGAGAGAGGCCATTTGGCCCATGGTGTTTGTGTCTGTTAATTGTAGATCAATTGGGTGTTAGTTGTATTCAGGTGGTGGATATTAATTGGGGACTCACCTTTGCTCAGACTGGAAGAGGGGCTTGTTCTTGTTGGAGGTCCATGGTATACAATGTGTGTCTGCGTGAATAACAGCTTTGTATGTGTTTAATCTTGAAGCGCAGTGTTCTAACCTTTACTTCCTGGCTATCCAGGTTTTAACAGTGTGGGCTGTTTGGAAGAGTTGTCCAATTAGCCCTGCTCTTCCCCATAGTCTTGTAAATTTCTCCTTTTCAAGTATTTATCCAATTCCCTTTTGAAAGTTCCTATTAAATCTGCTTCTACAGCCCTTTCAGGTAGTGGAAATAGTTTCTTTTTATTTGCTCAAACCACTCATAATTTTGAGCTATTCTGCTCAATCTCCTCTTCACCTTCTCTGCTCTCGGGAGAACAACCCCAGCTTCTCCAGTCTCTCCACATCACTGAACTCCCTCATCCCTGATACATTCTGCTAAATCTCCTTGGCACCCTCTCCAGGGCCTTGACATCTTTCCCAAAGTGTGGTACTCCAAATTGGATACAATACTCCAGCTGAGGCCTAACTAGTGATTTATGAAAACTTCCCATAAGATGCTTTATTTTTGTATTCTAAGCTTCTGTTTATAACATCAAGAATTCCATATGTTGTTTTTTTAACAGCCTTCTCAACTTCTCCTGCCATCGTCAAAGACTTGTACGTACACCCACAGCTCTCTCTATTCCTGCAATCCTATAACTTCTGTAGTTTAGTTTATATTGCGTCTCATCATTCTTCCTATGAAATTGGATCACTTCACACTCCTGAGTCTAAATGTTTTGTGTGTTGCAGGTGGAAGGAATGGCATCCCGGTTTCCCACTGAGCATCGATGCGCACTTTTACAGTGACTTGCCCCGTGACATTCAGTTTGACAGTGAGAAAGGAGTTGACTTTGTCCTGAATTACACCAAAGCGTGAGTAAAGACTCTGCCAGCGACATGCTGATTCCAGTCCCCTAATGGATCATTGGAGTGAGGGTCCTGCCTGCCCTGATACCCCTGGCACTGTCTCCACTGCAAGCCAAGTTAGCTGATCTTCGCCAGGACACAACTGGGCTCAGTTGTGGATCAGCCAGGATTCCTATCCTTGTGGAGCCCTGTTGGCAGGTGTATGTGTGTAGCATGGGCGAGGACAGAATTGAGCTCAGGCCCGATGCCATCCATGGTTGAATGTCCTGCCAGCGTTCATAGTTTAGGCTCACACATGAACAGTGGCAACTTGGGTGGGGCAACTGAACACACCCCCTCCATCCCAACCACCCCCATCCATAGGGTTATTTTGACTCCAGCACAGTGTGAAACAGGTGATGATGAGACAGCAGCCTCCTTTACTTCTCGCCACATTGAAGTCGATGGAAATAAAATGCGGAGAGATTAAAAGGGGCCGCTGAGTCACTATTTCACACTTTACACCATCTCACACAGTCAGAATGATCCAGTGGCTTTAGGACAGTTTACAGATATCTCAAAGGAATAAAAGTTACTGAGAGTGTCTAACAGAGCCTGCTCGAAAGACGGAGTGTTCGAGAAATTTCCAAAGTAGCGCTGTAAAGTCCCGAGTGTTTTAGCTTGGGGATAGAGTCTGACACACAACAAGCCTATTGTCCACAGGTGAAAAGTGCATTATATTCCCACCTTACTGACAGGAGGAATACACCATGCTCTGCTTAACACACAGCTAATAGGACATCATGGGGCAGTCGGGGTGGGGGGAGGGGAGGGATCAGACTGTGGGGGTGAGGGGGGGTCAGACAGTGGAGAGGAGGGAAGGGGGGGGGGGGGGGGGGCGTCAGACATGGGTGGGAGTTGGCCGATTGTGCAGTTCCAATCAGGTGGAGTTAAGCTTGTTTGGCCTGGAGGGGAGGCACTCCTCTTCCAGGCCCACAAACAGTGCTGGAAAGGCATTTACCCCACACATCTGGTCCTTTCCACCTCCTTTTACCTATTGTGATTATTGTGGCGCAGGGGTACTGGTCTCGTGTTAGATCCAGTTAAATTGCAGGCACGCAGCCTCCTTTAAATATTTTTCTGCACCCCACCCCCCCCCCAACCGATGTTAAAACTGGCAGTGGGTGGGTTAGGATCAGTTCTGAGAATTAAAACTTTTTTCCCTTCCCATCCACCCCTAACCCCTAATCATGGGGGTTAAAACTCCCCTGCAGAAACATGGTGTAAATGACTGAAGCTCTGCAGCGAGCAGGACAGCCTCCCTCCCACATGACTTCAACCCCCACCCAATGCCTTGTGAAAACAAGTAATTGCACTGAGAATGCAGTGGGATATGTGCCTGTAACTTAATCTGTGGGTATATTAAACATTCCAAGACTACAGCCCACCCTACATCCTACCAAGCACCACTCCTGAGCTCTGTCCTGCCGGCACTCTGGGTGTGATTTATCAGGCTGTACAGCGTCCGTGAGAATGCCCAATGTCACTACAATCCTCACTGCTTTTTGTTAAGTAATGTATCACCAGATCTCTTGCCCCACCCCCGCTTTACTTGCTTAAAACCTTTCACATTTCTAATATCTATTAGTTCTGAAGAGGGGTCACTGATCTGAAACGTTAACTCTGCTTCTCTCTCCACAGATGCTGCCAGACCTGCTGAGTATTTCCAGCATTTCTTGCTTTTATATCACCAGGGGAGGCTCTTTCCTGGTGTAGAGGGCAGACTAGAAGCCTGCTCCCAG
Source organism: Heterodontus francisci (assembly GCF_036365525.1). Classification (NCBI taxonomy): domain Eukaryota; kingdom Metazoa; phylum Chordata; class Chondrichthyes; order Heterodontiformes; family Heterodontidae; genus Heterodontus; species Heterodontus francisci. The sequence continues at coordinate 28,772,372 of NC_090412.1, forward strand.
GCCTCTGTCAATCCGACTCTCACCAACCACTCATAGCAGCAATAATCTGCACCTTTAGAGCACTTTAAGTGTAATAAAACATTCTTCACAGAAATAAGGCTCAGGCCCAGTGTTGGAACCATGTTGGTTCTGGAGGAGAAATCATTGCAGGGGATGTGCAGGCTACACTGGGCCAGCTGAAATCAGCTCATCCAGGCTTGACCAGAAATTGAACCTGGGACCTCCCTTGGGCCAGTGCGGATAGGCTGGCTGCACCGAAAGATGAGTCGGACACTATTTCAATACTGCAGCAAGGTGCAAGATCTCACTGGTGACTGCCACCATTTCTAAAGCACCCGTGAGCTACAAGAATACAACAGATCGAACATTAAAGACTTTGTCGGAGTTCAGCTGCTTAGAGCCACATATCTCTGTTACTGAAACTGCAGCCTGCTATTGCAATAAGGAAGCTAGTTTCAGTTCTGTAAGTGTGGGGAGACAGCCCTGTGTGTCTGCTCATGCTGTATAAAAGCAGAACCCAGTACAGTCTTGGGCAACTGCCCCAGCCTGGGAGTAAAGGTGGGCAGAGAGACATTTGTCCTGAGAGAGTGTAGTGACAGCACAAGTGTAAATGCACCTATTGGCTGGAGAACCTCACTGCTCCCAGTGACAACCTATCCTCACATATCATAATATTCCTAAAACGACACAATAAGTGCTGGAAATACTCAGCAGGTCTGGCAGCATCTGTGGAGAGAGAGAAGAAAAGTTAACATTTCAAGTCAGTGACCTTTCATCAGAACTGGCAAAGGTTTGAAAATAATTCTTTTCTAACCTTTGCCAGTTCTGATGAAAGATCACTGACTTGAAATGTTAACTCTGCTTCTCTCTCCACAGTTGCTGCCAGACCTGCTGAGTATTTCCAGCACTTGTTGTTTTGTTTCAGATTTCCAGCATCTGCAGTGTTTTGCTTTTACCATAATATTCCTAACAGCACACTGTATCAGGAGAAAGACCTTGTTTCTCCACTGGTACAGAGCTGGAGTTAGGAGAGTTGTCTGAAGATGGAGACAGATGGAGCAATGTTGGAAGGGTTTGGAGAGCAACACTGGAATGGGGATGTCAGTTACCAATCATAGGAAGAGTGGAGGATGACCAGGGTTTGGGACTTAAGGATATTTACAGAGGTTGGATGAGTGAGGCCGGGAGGATGAAGAATTCACAATCAGTGCTGGGCGATGGGGGAGGGGCTGGGTGATGGGGAAGGTTGAGGGGCTGGGTGATGGGGAAGGTTGAGGGGCTGGGTGATGGGGAAGGTTGAGGGGCTGGGTGATGGGGGAGGGACTGGGTGATGGGGGAGGGACTGGGTGATGGGGGAGGGACTGGGTGATGGGGGAGGGGCTGGGTGATGGGGAAGGTGGAGGGGCTGGGTGATGGGGGAGGGGCTGGGTGATGGGGGAGGGGCTGGGTGATGGGGGAGGGGTTGGGTGATGGGGAATGTGGAGGGGCTGGGTGATGGGGGAGGGGCTGGGTGATGGGGGAGGGGCTGGGTGATGGGAGAGGGGTTGGGGAGGGGCTGGGCGATGGGGGAGGGGCTGGGCGATGGGGGAGGGGATGGGCGATGGGGAAGGGGGCTGGGCTGGGCTGGGCTGGGCGATGAGGGAGGGGCTGGGCGATGGGGGAGGGAACTGGGTGATGGGGAGGGGCTGAACTGGGCAATGGAGCAGGGGCTGGGCTGGGCGATGGGGAAGGGGCTGGGCAATCGGAGATGGGGGAGGGAACTGGGCGATGGGGGAGGGGCTGGACTGGGCAATGGGGGAGGGGCTGAGCTGGGCAATGGGGAGGGTCTGAGCTGGGCGATGGGAAGGTGGAGGGGCTGGGCTGGGCTGGGCAATGGGGAGGGGCTTAGCTGGGCGATGGCTAAGCAGCAGTTTGTAAAAGGTCAGGGTCAAATTAGATGTCAAACCTGGCATTTGAGAGACTTCTAGGTTGCAGGCAGTGCCAGGCCTGGTTTTACTGAGCACAGCTGCTTCATGGCAAACCAGTCTTGCAGTGGGGATCGCGAAGGTTTGGCCCCTTATTCGCATATGAAGAAGGCATAATGGCTGTTTCAGGTCTAATCCCTGGGCCCACTCCTTTATCCTTTTCCAATATGACACGAGGCGGACTTCCAGCCAGGAATATACACATGCTTCCTGGCTGCCATATTGGGCTTAATTGTCCAGTTAATGCTCAGAGAACAGGCTGTGTTGCCCAATATGTCGTGTTATATGGTTAGTGTACAATCTGGGAAAGATGTTTAACGCCCATGGTATTAATGAAGTACTCTATCTGTCACTCGCTGGAGATTGGGGCGGCGGCACAGTGGTTAGCACTGCAGCCTCACAGCTCCAGGGACCTGGGTTCAATTCTGGGTACTGCCTGTGCGGAGTTTGCAAGTTCTCCCTGTGACCGCGTGGGTTTTCGCCAGATGCTCCGGTTTCCTCCCGCAGCCAAAGACTTGCAGGTTGATAGGTAAATTGGCCATTGTAAATTGCCCCTAGTGTAGGGAGGTGATAAGGAATATGGGATGACTGCAGGGTTAGTATAAATGGGTGGTTGTTGGTCGGCACAGACTCCGTGGGCCGAAGGGCTTGTTTCAGTGCTGTATATATAAATAAATTACAGGCATCCTAAGATCACTGTAACAGCTTGCGGTCATTTTCCGAGTCCAGCACTGACAGTCTTCACCAGCACATCTTGGGAAATCAGACATCCCTCGCAGAGTTTCCATCTATTGAGTGTGGCAACCCATCGGTTTCAGATAAGACAAGATATCCTGTCAACAGATGAGACTCTGAAGAATGGACACTTCCTGGAGTTGGTGGGACCCCCACTGCCCCCCCCTCCCCCCCACCGCCCTGACCCCCAGCAGCCCCCCTCCCCCCACCCCGCTGCCCCGACGGATGAGCAGAGAATTATTTTATTATACAGACTTCTAATTGAAAGACGCTATCTTTGTGCAGGATGGAGAATCTGTATGTGAATCGGTTTATGAACATGTTTCAATCTTCATGGAGTGATTTTGCAGACTTTGAGAAGATCTTTGTCAGAATTAGCAACACGATTTCAGGTAGGTCGTATCCTCTATTTTTACAGATGCCTCATTTACCAGGCTGCACACTAACACCCAAGGGACATGTGACCCAGGTATACCTGCCCCCTGCTTCCAACCACATAGGACATGTTACAGAGCCAAACACACTCCTTGACACCATCATGTATCCATCTTGCTGCGTAAAAGTGTTTTTCCCCAGGTGGCCTCTGGTTCTTTTCTCAGTCAGCTTAAAATCTGTGTCCTCCGGATATTAATCCTTCAGCTATTGGAAACAGATTCTCATTACTTACCCACTTTAAACTCTTCATGATTTTAAACACCTCTATCAAATCTCCTCTTAGCTTTCTCTCTTCCAAGGAGAACAACCTCAGCTTTTCAAATAAAAGCAAAATACTGCGGATGCTGGAAATCTGAAACAAAAACAAGAAATGCTGGAATCACTCAGCAGGTCTGGCAGCATCTGTGGAAAGAGAAGCAGAGTTAACGTTTCGGGTCAGTGACCCTTCTTCAGAACAGTTCCGACCGAAGAAGGGTCACTGACCCGAAACGTTAACTCTGCTTCTCTTTCCACAGATGCTGCCAGACCTGCTGAGTGATTCCAGCATTTCCTGTCTGAGCTTTTCAAATCTTTCCACATAACTGAAGTACCTCATCTCTGGAACCATTCCAGTAAATCCCTTCTGTGTCCTCTCCAAAGCCTTCATGTCCTTCCGAAAGTGTGGTACCCAGAACTGCAGGGGCTGAAAGTATAGGTTTAGCATCACTTCCTGACTTTTGTATGCTATGCCTCTATTTATAAGCCTATATGCTTTATCAACGACTTTGCTAATATGTCTTCCACGAGCAAAGATTTGTGCATGAACTTCCCATGTTGTTGCATTCACTTAAAAATTGTACCATTCAGCTTGCATTGTCTCCTCATTCTTCCTACTGAAATGTATCACCTCACACACCTCACCCATTCCACCTGTTTATGTCCTCTTGAAGTCTATTACTATCTTCCTCACTGTTACTGCACTTAAAGGTTTCGTATCATCTGCAAATTTCAAAATGGTGCCCACTGGGTCAGACCCCATCAGGAGGAACAGTATTCAATTCTGGGCACCACACCTCAGGAAGGATGTATTGGCCTTCGAGGAGTGCAGTGCAGATTCACCAGATTTATACAGTTAAACTATGAGGACAGGTTGCGTAGACTCGGCTTGTATTCCCTTGAGTTTAGCATTGAGGAGTGATCTAATCGAGGTGTTGAGAGACACCATTTCTTCTGGCGGGGGCAGTCCAGGACAAGAGACAATACCTTAAAATTAATCGGACTCATTCAGGGGTGAGATCAGCAAGCACATCTTCAAACAAAGCAGAGTGAAAATCTGGAATTCTCAACCCCCAAGAGGTTTTGGATGCTGGAGGTCAATTTGAGCTTGCAAGAGAGATGAACAGATTTTTCTTGGTTAAGGGTATCAAAGGATATGGGGCAAAGGCGGGTAATTGGATTTCAGCCATGATTTAATTGAATGGAGGAACAGGCCTGAGAGGCTGAATGGCCTCATCCTGTTCCTATGTCAGGACAATCGAGGGAGAAAAGGGAATGGAAAGCCTGGGTGAGGATGAGAGTGGTGAATGAATGAATTAGTGACGATCACATAGTGCATTACTGCTATGCCTCTTGCAGAGTACGTCATGCAGCACTGGCAGGAGGATTTCATGTTCGGTTACCAGTTTCTCAACGGATGCAATCCAGTCGTCTTCAAGAAATGCAACAAATTGCCAGAGAAGTTTCCGGTCACAAATAACATGGTGAAGATCTGCCTGGAACGCAAACTCACGCTGGAAGAGGAAATAGAGGTACAGAATCCCTAAACACTGGGACACTGCTGAATGTAACTAACACACCGAATCCCTAAACACTGGGGCACTGCTGAATGCAACTAACACACAGAAACCCGAAACACTGGGACACTGCAGAATGTAACTAACACACAGAATCCCTAAACACTGGGAAACTGCTGAATGTAACTAACACACCGAATCCCTAAACACTGGGACACTGCTGAATGTAACTAACACACCGAATCCCTAAACACTGGGACACTGCAGAATGCAACTAACACACAGAATCCCTAAACACTGGGACACTGCAGAATGTAACTAACACACCGAATCCCTAAACACTGGGACACTGCTGAATGTAACTAACACACCGAATCCCTAAACACTGGGACACTGCAGAATGCAACTAACACACAGAATCCCTAAACACTGGGACACTGCAGAATGTAACTAACACACCGAATCCCTAAACACTGGGACACTGCTGAATGTAACTAACACACCGAATCCCTAAACACTGGGACACTGCAGAATGCAACTAACACACAGAATCCCTAAACACTGGGACACTGCAGAATGTAACTAACACACCGAATCCCTAAACACTGGGACACTGCTGAATGTAACTAACACACCGAATCCCTAAACACTGGGACACTGCAGAATGTAACTAACACACCGAATCCCTAAACACTGGGACACTGCTGAATGTAACTAACACACCGAATCCCGAAACACTGGGACACTGCTGAATGTAACTAACACACCGAATCCCTAAACACTGGGACACTGCTGAATGTAACTAACACACCGAATCCCTAAACACTGGGACACTGCAGAATGCAACTAACACACAGAATCCCTAAACACTGGGACACTGCTGAATGTACCTAACACACCGAATAACTAAACACTGGGACACTGCTGAATGTAACTAACACACAGAATCCCTAAACACCGGGACACTGCTGAATGTAACTAACACACAGAATCCCGAAACACTGGGACACTGCTGAATGTAACTAACACACCGAATCCCTAAACACTGGGACAATGCAGAATGTAACTAACACACAGAATCCCTAAACACTGGGACACTGCTGAATGTAACTAACACACAGAATCCCTAAACACCGGGACACTGCTGAATGTAACTAACACACAGAATCCCTAAACACTGGGACACTGCAGAATGTAACTAACACACCGAATCCCTAAACACTGGGACACTGCTGAATGTAACTAACACACAGAATCCCTAAACACCGGGACACTGCTGAATGTAACTACCACACCGAATCCCTAAACACTGGGACACTGCAGAATGTAACTAACACACAGAATCCCTAAACACTGGGAAACTGCTGAATGTAACTAACACACCGAATCCCAAAACACCGGGACACTGCAGAATGTAACTAACACACAGAATCCCTAAACACTGGGAAACTGCTGAATGTAACTAACACCCCGAATCCCTAAACACTGGGACACTGCAGAATGTAACTAACACACCGAATCCCGAAACACCGGGACACTGCAGAATGTAACTAACACACCGAATCCCTAAACACTGGGACAATGCTGAATGTAACTAACACACAGAATCCCTAAACACCGGGACACTGCAGAATGTAACTAACACACCGAATCCCGAAACACTGGGACACTGCAGAATGTAACTAACACACCGAATCCATAAACACCGGGACACTGCAGAATGTAACTAACACACCGAATCCCGAAACACTGGGACACTGCAGAATGTAACTAACACACCGAATCCCTAAACACCGGGACACTGCAGAATGTAACTAACACACCGAATCCCTAAACACTGGGACAATGCTGAATGTAACTAACACACAGCATCCCTAAACACTGGGACACTGCTGAATGTAACTAACACACAGAAACCCTAAACACTGGGACACTGCTGAATGTAACTAACACACAGAATCCCTAAACACTGGGACACTGCAGAATGTAACTAACACACCGAATCCCTAAACACTGGGACACTGCAGAATGTAACTAACACACCGAATCCCGAAACACCGGGACACTGCTGAATGTAACTAACACACAGAAACCCTAAACACTGGGACACTGCTGAATGTAACTAACACACCGAATCCCTAAACACTGGGACACTGCAGAATGCAACTAACACACAGAATCCCTAAACACTGGGACACTGCAGAATGTAACTAACACACCGAATCCCTAAACACTGGGACACTGCTGAATGTAACTAACACACCGAATCCCTAAACACTGGGACACTGCAGAATGTAACTAACACACCGAATCCCTAAACACTGGGACACTGCTGAATGTAACTAACACACCGAATCCCTAAACACTGGGACACTGCTGAATGTAACTAACACACCGAATCCCTAAACACTGGGACACTGCTGAATGTAACTAACACACCGAATCCCTAAACACTGGGACACTGCAGAATGCAACTAACACACAGAATCCCTAAACACTGGGACACTGCTGAATGTAACTAACACACCGAATAACTAAACACTGGGACACTGCTGAATGTAACTAACACACAGAATCCCTAAACACCGGGACACTGCTGAATGTAACTAACACACAGAATCCCGAAACACTGGGACACTGCTGAATGTAACTAACACACCGAATCCCTAAACACTGGGACAATGCAGAATATAACTAACACACAGAATCCCTAAACACTGGGACACTGCTGAATGTAACTAACACACAGAATCCCTAAACACCGGGACACTGCTGAATGTAACTAACACACAGAATCCCTAAACACTGGGACACTGCAGAATGTAACTAACACACCGAATCCATAAACACTGGGACACTGCTGAATGTAACTAACACACAGAATCCCTAAACACCGGGACACTGCTGAATGTAACTAACACACCGAATCCCTAAACACTGGGACACTGCAGAATGTAACTAACACACAGAATCCCTAAACACTGGGAAACTGCTGAATGTAACTAACACACCGAATCCCAAAACACCGGGACACTGCTGAATGTAACTAACACACAGAATCCCTAAACACTGGGAAACTGCTGAATGTAACTAACACCCCGAATCCCTAAACACTGGGACACTGCAGAATGTAACTAACACACCGAATCCCGAAACACCGGGACACTGCAGAATGTAACTAACACACCGAATCTCTAAACACTGGGACACTGCAGAATGTAACTAACACACCGAATCCCTAAACACTGGGACAATGCTGAATGTAACTAACACACAGAATCCCTAAACACCGGGACACTGCAGAATGTAACTAACACACCGAATCCCGAAACACTGGGACACTGCAGAATGTAACTAACACACCGAATCCATAAACACCGGGACACTGCAGAATGTAACTAACACACCGAATTCCTAAACACTGGGACACTGCTGAATGTAACTAACACACCGAATCCCGAAACACCGGGACACTACAGAATGTAACTAACACACCGAATCCCTAAACACTGGGACAATGCTGAATGTAACTAACACACAGAATCCCTAAACACTGGGACACTGCTGAATGTAACTAACACACCGAATCCCTAAACACTGGGAAACTGCTGAATGTAACTAACACACAGAAACCCTAAACACTGGGACACTGCTGAATGTAACTAACACACAGAATCCCTAAACACTGGGACACTGCAGAATGTAACTAACACACCGAATCCCTAAACACTGGGACACTGCTGAATGTAACTAACACACAGAAACCCTAAACACTGGGACACTGCAGAATGTAACTAACACACAGAATCCCGAAACACTGGGACACTGCTGAATGTAACTAACACACAGAATCCCTAAACACTGGGACACTGCAGAATGTAACTAACACACCGAATCCCGAAACACCGGGACACTGCTGAATGTAACTAACACACAGAAACCCTAAACACTGGGACACTGCTGAATGTAACTAACACACAGAATCCCTAAACACTGGGACACTGCAGAATGTAACTAACACACCGAATCCCGAAACACCGGGACACTGCTGAATGTAACTAACACACAGAAACCCTAAACACTGGGACACTGCAGAATGTAACTAACACACAGAATCCCGAAACACTGGGACACTGCTGAATGTAACCAACACACAGAATCCCTAAACACTGGGAAACTGCTGAATGTAACTAACACACCGAACCCTAAACACTGGGACACTGCTGAATGTAACTAACACACCGAATCCCAAAACACCGGGACACTGCAGAATGTAACTAACACACAGAATCCCTAAACACTGGGAAACTGCTGAATGTAACTAACACACCGAATCCCTAAACACTGGGAAACTGCTGAATGTAACTAACACACCGAATCCCTAAACACTGGGAAACTGCAGAATGTAACTAACACACAGAATCCCTAAACACTGGGAAACTGCTGAATGTAACTAACACACCGAATCCCTAAACACTGGGAAACTGCTGAATGTAACTAACACACAGAATCCCTAAACACCGGGACACTGCAGAATGTAACTAACACACCGAATCCCGAAACACTGGGACACTGCAGAATGTAACTAACACACCGAATCCATAAACACCGGGACACTGCAGAATGTAACTAACACACCGAATCCCTAAACACTGGGACACTGCTGAATGTAACTAACACACCGAATCCCGAAACACCGGGACACTGCAGAATGTAACTAACACACCGAATCCCTAAACACTGGGACACTGCTGAATGTAACTAACACACAGAATCCCGAAACACCGGGACACTGCAGAATGTAACTAACACACCGAATCCCGAAACACCGGGAAACTGCAGAATGTAACTAACACACAGAAACCCTAAACACTGGGACACTGCAGAATGTAACTAACACACAGAATCCCTAAACACTGGGACACTGCTGAATGTAACTAACACACCGAATCCCTAAACACTGGGAAACTGCTGAATGTAACTAACACACCGAATCCCTAAACACTGGGACACTGCAGAATGTAACTAACACACCGAATCCCGAAACACTGGGACACTGCAGAATGTAACTAACACATCGAATCCCTAAACACTGGGACACTGCAGAATGTAACTAACACACCGAATCCCGAAACACTGGGACACTGCAGAATGTAACTAACACACCGAATCCCGAAACACTGGGACACTGCAGAATGTAACTAACACACCGAATCCCTAAACACTGGGACACTGCAGAATGTAACTAACACACCGAATCCCGAAACACTGGGACACTGCAGAATGTAACTAACACACAGAATCCCTAAACACTGGGACACTGCAGAATGTAACTAACACACAGAATCCCTAAACACTGGGACACTGCAGAATGTAACTAACACACCGAATCCCTAAACACTGGGACACTGCAGAATGTAACTAACACACCGAATCCCGAAACACCGGGACACTGCTGAATGTAACTAACACACAGAAACCCTAAACACTGGGACACTGCTGAATGTAACTAACACACCGAATCCCTAAACACTGGGACACTGCAGAATGTAACTAACACACCGAATCCCTAAACACTGGGACACTGCAGAATGTAACTAACACACCGAATCCCTAAACACTGGGACACTGCAGAATGTAACTAACACACCGAATCCCTAAACACCGGGACAGTGCAGAATGTAACTAACACACCGAATCCCTAAACACCGGGACACTGCAGAATGTAACTAACACACAGAATTCCTAAACACTGGGAAACTGCTGAATGTAACTAACACACCGAATCCCAAAACACCGGGACACTGCAGAATGTAACTAACACACAGAATCCCTAAACACTGGGAAACTGCTGAATGTAACTAACACACCGAATCCCGAAACACTGGGACACTGCAGAATGTAACTAACACACAGAATCCCTAAACACTGGGACACTGCAGAATGTAACTAACACACCGAATCCCGAAACACTGGGAAACTGCTGAATGTAACTAACACACCGAATCCCGAAACACTGGGACACTGCAGAATGTAACTAACACACCGAATCCATAAACACCGGGACACTGCTGAATGTAACTAACACACCGAATCCCGAAACACCGGGACACTGCAGAATGTAACTAACACACCGAATCCCTAAACACTGGGACACTGCTGAATGTAACTAACACACCGAATCCCTAAACACTGGGAAACTGCTGAATGTAACTAACACACAGAAACCCTAAACACTGGGACACTGCTGAATGTAACTAACACACAGAATCCCTAAACACTGGGACACTGCTGAATGTAACTAACACACAGAAACCCTAAACACTGGGAAACTGCTGAATGTAACTAACACACAGAAACCCTAAACACTGGGACACTGCTGAATGTAACTAACACACAGAATCCCTAAACACTGGGACACTGCAGAATGTAACTAACACACCGAATCCCTAAACACTGGGACACTGCAGAATGTAACTAACACACCGAATCCCGAAACACCGGGACACTGCTGAATGTAACTAACACACAGAAACCCTAAACACTGGGACACTGCAGAATGTAACTAACACACAGAATCCCGAAACACTGGGACACTGCTGAATGTAACTAACACACAGAATCCCTAAACACTGGGAAACTGCTGAATGTAACTAACACACCGAATCCCTAAACACTGGGACACTGCTGAATGTAACTAACACACCGAATCCCAAAACACCGGGACACTGCAGAATGTAACTAACACACAGAATCCCTAAACACTGGGAAACTGCTGAATGTAACTAACACACCGAATCCCTAAACACTGGGACACTGCAGAATGTAACTAACACACCGAATCCCTAAACACTGGGACACTGCAGAATGTAACTAACACACCGAATCCCTAAACACTGGGACACTGCAGAATGTAACTAACACACCGAATCCCGAAACACTGGGACACTGCAGAATGTAACTAACACACCGAATCCCTAAACACTGGGAAACTGCTGAATGTAACTAACACACCGAATCCCTAAACACTGGGACACTGCAGAATGTAACTAACACAACGAATCCCTAAACACTGGGACACTGCAGAATGTAACTAACACACCGAATCCCTAAACACTGGGACACTGCAGAATGTAACTAACACACCGAATCCCTAAACACTGGGACACTGCAGAATGTAACTAACACACAGAATCCCTAAACACCGGGACACTGCAGAATGTAACTAACACACCGAATCCCGAAACACTGGGACACTGCAGAATGTAACTAACACACCGAATCCATAAACACCGGGACACTGCAGAATGTAACTAACACACCGAATCCCTAAACACTGGGACACTGCTGAATGTAACTAACACACCGAATCCCGAAACACCGGGACACTGCTGAATGTAACTAACACACAGAATCCCTAAACACTGGGACACTGCTGAATGTAACTAACACACAGAATCCCTAAACACTGGGACACTGCTGAATGTAACTAACACACCGAATCCCTAAACACTGGGAAACTGCTGAATGTAACTAACACACCGAATCCCTAAACACTGGGACACTGCAGAATGTAACTAACACACCGAATCCCGAAACACTGGGACACTGCAGAATGTAACTAACACACCGAATCCCGAAACACTGGGACACTGCAGAATGTAACTAACACACAGAATCCCTAAACACTGGGACACTGCAGAATGTAACTAACACACAGAATCCCTAAACACTGGGACACTGCAGAATGTAACTAACACACCGAATCCCTAAACACTGGGACACTGCAGAATGTAACTAACACACCGAATCCCGAAACACCGGGACACTGCTGAATGTAACTAACACACAGAAACCCTAAACACTGGGACACTGCAGAATGTAACTAACACACAGAATCCCTAAACACTGGGACACTGCTGAATGTAACTAACACACCGAATCCCTAAACACTAGGAAACTGCTGAATGTAACTAACACACCGAATCCCTAAACACTGGGACACTGCAGAATGTAACTAACACACCGAATCCCTAAACACTGGGACACTGCTGAATGTAACTAACACACAGAATCCCTAAACACTGGGACACTGCAGAATGTAATAAACACACCGAATCCCTAAACACCGGGACACTGCAGAATGCAACTAACACACCGAATCTCTAAACACTGGGACACTGCTGAATGTAACTAACACACAGAATCCCTAAACACTGGGACACTGCAGAATGTAACTAACACACCGAATCCCGAAACACCGGGTCACTGCTGAATGTAACGAACACACAGAAACCCTAAACACTGGGACACTGCAGAATGTAACGAACACACAGAAACCCTAAACACTGGGACACTGCAGAATGCAACTAACACACCGAATCCCGAAACACTGGGACACTGCAGAATGTAACTAACACACCGAATCCCTAAACACTGGGACACTGCAGAATGTAACTAACACACCGAATCCCGAAACACTGGGACACTGCAGAATGTAACTAACACACCGAATCCCGAAACACTGGGACACTGCAGAATGTAACTAACACACCGAATCCCTAAACACTGGGACACTGCAGAATGTAACTAACACACCGAATCCCGAAACACTGGGACACTGCAGAATGTAACTAACACACAGAATCCCTAAACACTGGGACACTGCAGAATGTAACTAACACACAGAATCCCTAAACACTGGGACACTGCAGAATGTAACTAACACACCGAATCCCTAAACACTGGGACACTGCAGAATGTAACTAACACACCGAATCCCGAAACACCGGGACACTGCTGAATGTAACTAACACACAGAAACCCTAAACACTGGGACACTGCTGAATGTAACTAACGCACCGAATCCCTAAACACTGGGACACTGCAGAATGTAACTAACACACCGAATCCCTAAACACTGGGACACTGCAGAATGTAACTAACACACCGAATCCCTCAACACTGGGACACTGCAGAATGTAACTAACACACCGAATCCCTAAACACCGGGACACTGCAGAATGTAACTAACACACAGAATTCCTAAACACTGGGAAACTGCTGAATGTAACTAACACACCGAATCCCAAAACACCGGGACACTGCAGAATGTAACTAACACACAGAATCCCTAAACACTGGGAAACTGCTGAATGTAACTAACACACCGAATCCCGAAACACTGGGACACTGCAGAATGTAACTAACACACCGAATCCCGAAACACCGGGACACTGCAGAATGTAACTAACACACCGAATCCCTAAACACTGGGACACTGCTGAATGTAACTAACACACAGAATCCCTAAACACTGGGACACTGCTGAATGTAACTAACACACCGAATCCCTAAACACTGGGAAACTGCTGAATGTAACTAACACACAGAAACCCTAAACACTGGGACACTGCTGAATGTAACTAACACACAGAATCCCTAAACACTGGGACACTGCAGAATGTAACTAACACACCGAATCCCTAAACACTGGGACACTGCAGAATGTAACGAACACACCGAATCCCGAAACACCGGGACACTGCTGAATGTAACTAACTCACAGAAACCCTAAACACTGGGACACTGCAGAATGTAACTAACACACAGAATCCCGAAACACTGGGACACTGCTGAATGTAACTAACACACAGAATCCCTAAACACTGGGAAACTGCTGAATGTAACTAACACACCGAATCCCTAAACACTGGGACACTGCTGAATGTAACTAACACACCGAATCCCTAAACACTGGGACACTGCAGAATGTAACTAACACACAGAATCCCTAAACACTGGGAAACTGCTGAATGTAACTAACACACCGAATCCCTAAACACTGGGACACTGCAGAATGTAACTAACACACCGAATCCCAAAACACCGGGACACTGCAGAATGTAACTAACACACAGAATCCCTAAACACTGGGAAACTGCTGAATGTAACTAACACACCGAATCCCTAAACACTGGGACACTGCAGAATGTAACTAACACACCGAATCCCTAAACACTGGGACACTGCAGAATGTAACTAACACACCGAATCCCGAAACACTGGGACACTGCAGAATGTAACTAACACACCGAATCCCTAAACACTGGGAAACTGCTGAATGTAACTAACACACCGAATCCCTAAACACTGGGACACTGCAGAATGTAACTAACACAACGAATCCCTAAACACTGGGACACTGCAGAATGTAACTAACACACCGAATCCCTAAACACTGGGACACTGCAGAATGTAACTAACACACCGAATCCCTAAACACTGGGACACTGCAGAATGTAACTAACACACAGAATCCCTAAACACTGGGACACTGCAGAATGTAACTAACACACAGAATCCCTAAACACCGGGACACTGCAGAATGTAACTAACACACCGAATCCCGAAACACTGGGACACTGCAGAATGTAACTAACACACCGAATCCATAAACACCGGGACACTGCAGAATGTAACTAACACACAGAATCCCTAAACACTGGGACACTGCTGAATGTAACTAACACACCGAATCCCTAAACACTGGGACACTGCTGAATGTAACTAACACACCGAATCCCGAAACACCGGGACACTGCAGAATGTAACTAACACACAGAATCCCTAAACACTGGGACACTGCTGAATGTAACTAACACACAGAAACCCTAAACACTGGGACACTGCAGAATGTAACTAACACACAGAATCCCTAAACACTGGGACACTGCTGAATGTAACTAACACACCGAATCCCTAAACACTGGGAAACTGCTGAATGTAACTAACACACCGAATCCCTAAACACTGGGACACTGCAGAATGTAACTAACACACCGAATCCCGAAACACTGGGACACTGCAGAATGTAACTAACACACCGAATCCCTAAACACTGGGACACTGCAGAATGTAACTAACACACCGAATCCCGAAACACTGGGACACTGCAGAATGTAACGAACACACAGAATCCCTAAACACTGGGACACTGCAGAATGTAACTAACACACAGAATCCCTAAACACTGGGACACTGCAGAATGTAACTAACACACCGAATCCCTAAACACTGGGACACTGCAGAATGTAACTAACACACCGAATCCCGAAACACCGGGACACTGCTGAATGTAACTAACACACAGAAACCCTAAACACTGGGACACTGCAGAATGTAACTAACACACAGAATCCCTAAACACTGGGACACTGCTGAATGTAACTAACACACCGAATCCCTAAACACTAGGAAACTGCTGAATGTAACTAACACACCGAATCCCTAAACACTGGGACACTGCAGAATGTAACTAACACACCGAATCCCTAAACACTGGGACACTGCTGAATGTAACTAACACACAGAATCCCTAAACACTGGGACACTGCAGAATGTAACTAACACACCGAATCCCTAAACACCGGGACACTGCAGAATGTAACTAACACACCGAATCTCTAAACACTGGGACACTGCTGAATGTAACTAACACACAGAATCCCTAAACACTGGGACACTGCAGAATGTAACTAACACACTGAATCCCGAAACACCGGGTCACTGCTGAATGTAACGAACACACAGAAACCCTAAACACTGGGACACTGCAGAATGTAACGAACACACAGAAACCCTAAACACTGGGACACTGCAGAATGCAACTAACACACAGAATCCCTAAACACTGGGACACTGCAGAATGTAACTAACACACCGAATCCCTAAACACCGGGACACTGCAGAATGTAACTAACACACCGAATCCCTAAACACTGGGACACTGCAGAATGTAACTAACACACCGAATCCCGAAACACCGGGACACTGCAGAATGTAACTAACACACAGAATCCCTAAACACTGGGACACTGCTGAATGTAACTAACACACAGAATCCCTAAACACTGGGACACTGCTGAATGTAACTAACACACAGAATCCCTAAACACTGGGACACTGCAGAATGTAACTAACACACAGAATCCCTAAACACTGGGACACTGCAGAATGTAACGAACACACAGAAACCCTAAACACTGGGACACTGCAGAATGTAACGAACACACAGAAACCCTAAACACTGGGACACTGCAGAATGCAATTAACACACAGAATTCCTAAACACTGGGACACTGCAGAATGTAACTAACACACAGAATCCCTAAACACTGGGACACTGCAGAATGTAACTAACACACCGAATCCCGAAACACCGTGACACTGCTGAATGTAACTAACACACAGAATCCCTAAACACTGGGACACTGCAGAATGTAACGAACACACAGAAACCCTAAACACTGGGACACTGCTGAATGTAACTAACACACAGAATCCCTCAACACTGGGACACTGCAGAATGCAACAAACACACAGAATCCCTCAACACTGGGACACTGCAGAATGCAACAAACACACAGAATCCCTCAACACTGGGACACTGCAGAATGTAACTAACACACAGAATCCCTAAACACTGGGACACTGCAGAATGTAACGAACACACAGAAACCCTAAACACCGGGACACTGCAGAATGTAACTAACACACAGAATCCCTAAACACTAGGACGCTGCAGAATGTAACTAACACACAGAATCCCTAAACACCGGGACACTGCAGAATGTAGCGAACACACAGAACCCCTAAACACCGGGACACTGCAGAATGTAACGAACACACAGAACCCCTAAACACCGGGACACTGCAGAATGTAACTAACGCACAGAACCCCTAAACACTGGGACGCTCCAGAATGTAACTAACACACAAAAACGCTAATCCCCGGGACGCTCCAGAATGTAACTAACATGCCGAAACGCAAATCCCCGGGACGCTGCAGAATGTAACTAACACACAGAAACGCTAATCCCCAGGACGCAACAGAATGTAATAACACACAGAAACGCTAATCCCCGAGATGCTGCAGAATGTAACTAACACACAGAAACGCTAATCCCCGAGATGCTGCAGAATGTAACTAACATACAGAAAGGCTAATCCCCGGGACGCTCCAGAATGTAACTAACACACAGAAACGCTAATCCCCGAGACGCTGCAGAATGTAATAGCACACAGAAACGCTAATCCCCGAGACGCTGCAGAATTTAACAAACACACAGAAACGCTAATCCCCAGGATGCTGCAGAATGTAATAACGCACAGAAATGCTAATCCCCGAGACGCTGCAGAATGTAACTAACACACAGAAACGCTAATCCCCGAGACGCTGCAGAATGTAACTAACACACAGAAAATCTAAACCCCAAGACGCTGCAGAATGTAACTAACACACAGAAATGCTAAACCCCAGGACGCAACAGAATGTAACTAACACACAGAAACGCTATTCCCCAGGATGCTGCAGAATGTAATAACACACAGAAACGCTAATCCCCAGGACGCTGCAGAATGTAACTAACATACAGAAACACTAATCCCCAGGACGCTACAGAATGTAACTAACACACAGAAACGCTATTCCCCAGGACGCTGCAGAATGTAACTAACACACAGAAACGCTAATCCCCAGGACGCTGCAGAATGCAACTAACACACAGAAACGCTAATCCCCGAGAAGCTGCAGAATGTAATAACACACAGAAACGCTAATCACCGGGACGCTGCAGAATGTAATAACACACAGAAACGCTAATCCCCGAGACGCTGCAGAATGTAACTAACACACAGAAACGCTAATCCCCGAGACGCTGCAGAATGTAACTAACACACAGAAACGCTAATCCCCGAGACGCTGCAGAATGTATCTAACACATAGAAACGCTAATCCCCGAGACGCTGCAGAATGTAACTAACACACAGAAACGCTAATCCCCGAGATGCTGCAGAATGTAACTAACACACAGAAACGCTAATCCCCGAGACGCTGCAGAATGTAACTAACACACAGAAACGCTAATCCCCGAGATGCTGCAGAATGTAACTAACACACAGAAACGCTAATCCCCGGGACGCTCCAAAATGTAACTAACATACAGAAACGCTAATCCCCGGGACGCTGCAGAATGTAACTAACACACAAAAACGCTCATCCCCGGAACGCTCCAGAATGTAACTAACACACAGAAACGCTAATCCCCGAGACGCTGCAGAATGTAATATCACACAGAAACGCTCATCCCCGGAACGCTGCAGAATTTAACTAACACACAGAAACGCTAATCCCTGGGACGCTCCAGAATGTAACTAACACACAGAAACGCTAATCCCCGGGACGCTCCAGAATGTAACTAACACACAAAAACGCTCATCCCCGGAACGCTCCAGTATGTAACTAACACAGAGAAACGCTAATCCCCGAGACGCTGCAGAATGTAATATCACACAGAAACGCTAATCCCCGAGACGCTGCAGAATGTAACCAACACACAGAAACGCTAATCCCCGAGACGCTGCAGAATGTAATAACACACAGAAATGCTAAACCCCGAGACGCTGCAGAATGTAACTAACACACAGAAACGCTAATCCCCAGGACGCTACAGAATGTAACTAACACAGAAACGCTATTCCCCAGGACGCTGCAGAATGTAACTAACACATAAAAACGCTAATCCCCGAGACGCTGCAGAATGTAACTAACACACAGAAACGCTAATCCCCAGGACGCTGCAGAATGTAACTAACACACAGAAACGCTAATCCCTGGGACGCTGCAGAATGTAACTAACACACAGAAACGCTAATCCCCAGGACGCTGCAGAATGTAACTAACACACAGAAACGCTAATCCCTGGGACGCTCCAGAATGTAACTAACACACAGAAACGCTAATCCCCGAGACGCTGCAGAATGTAACTAACACACAGAAACGCTAATCCCTGGGACGCTCCAGAATGTAACTAACACACAGAAACACTAATCCCCGGGACGCTCCAGAACGTAACTAACATACAGAAGCACTAATCCCCGAGACGCTGCAGAATGTAACTAACATACAGAAACGCTAATCCCCGGGACGCTCCAGAATGTAACTAACACACAGAAACGCTAATCCCCGAGACGCTGCAGAATGTAACTAACATACAGAAACGCTAATCCCCGGGACACTACAGAATGTAACTTACAGACAGAAACGCTAATCCCCGAGACGCTGCAGAATGTAACGAACACACAGAAACACTAATCCCCGGGACGCTCCAGAATGTAACTAACATACAGAAACGCTAATCGCTGAGACGCTGCAGAATGTAACTAACATACAGAAACGCTAATCCCCGGGACGCTGCAGAATGTAATAACACACAGAAACGCTAATCCCCGAGACGCTGCAGAATGTAACTAACACACAGAAACGCTAATCCCCGAGACGCTGCAGAATGTAATAACACACAGAAACGCTAATCCCCGAGACGCTGCAGAATGTAACTAACACACAGAAACGCTAATCCCCGAGACGCTGCAGAATGTAACTAACACACAGAAACGCTAATCCCCGAGATGCTGCAGAATGTAATAACACACAGAAACGCTAATCTCCGAGACGCTGCAGAATGTAACTAACACACAGAAATGCTAATCCCCGAGACGCTGCAGAATGTATCTAACACATAGAAACGCTAATCCCCGAGACGCTGCAGAATGTAACTAACACACAGAAACGCTAATCCCCGAGATGCTGCAGAATGTAACTAACACACAGAAACGCTAATCCCCGAGACGCTGCAGAATGTAACTAACACACAGAAACGCTAATCCCCGAGATGCTGCAGAATGTAACTAACATACAGAAACGCTAATCCCCGGGACGCTGCAGAATGTAACTAACACACAAAAACGCTCATCCCCGGAACGCTCCAGAATGTAACTAACACACAGAAACGCTAATCCCCGAGACGCTGCAGAATGTAATATCACACAGAAACGCTCATCCCCGGAACGCTGCAGAATTTAACTAACACACAGAAACGCTAATCCCTGGGACGCTCCAGAATGTAACTAACACACAGAAACGCTCATCCCCGGAACGCTCCAGAATGTAACTAACACAGAGAAACGCTAATCCCCGAGACGCTGCAGAATGTAATATCACACAGAAACGCTAATCCCCGAGACGCTGCAGAATGTAACTAACACACAGAAACGCTAATCCCCAGGATGCTGCAGAATGTAATAACACACAGAAACGCTAATCCCCGAGACGCTGCAGAATGTAACTAACACACAGAAACGCTAATCCCCGAGACGCTGCAGAATGTAACTAACACACAGAAACGCTAAACCCCGGGACGCTGCAGAATGTAACTAACACACAGAAATGCTAAACCCCGAGACGCTGCAGAATGTAACTAACGTACAGAAATGCTAAACCCCGAGACGCTGCAGAATGTAATAACACATAGAAATGCTAAACCCCGAGACGCTGCAGAATGTAACTAACACACAGAAACGCTAATCCCCAGGACGCTACAGAATGTAACTAACACAGAAACGCTATTCCCCAGGACGCTGCAGAATGTAATAACACACAGAAACGCTAATCCCCAGGACGCTGCAGAATGTAACTAACACATAAAAACGCGAATCCCCGAGACGCTGCAGAATGCAACTAACACATAGAAACGCTAATCCCCGAGACGCTGCAGAATGTAACTAACACACAGAAACGCTAATCCCCGGGACGCTGCAGAATGTAACTAACACACAGAAACGCTAATCCCCGGGACGCTCCAGAATGTAACTAACATTCAGAAACGCTAATCCCCAGGACGCTGCAGAATGTAACTAACACACAGAAACGCTAATCCCCGAGACGCTGCAGAATGTAATAACACACAGAAACGCTAATCCCCGAGACGCTGCAGAATGTAACTAACACACAGAAACGCTAATCCCTGAGATGCTGCAGAATGTAACTAACACACAGAAACGCTAATCCCCGAGACGCTGCAGAATGTAACTAACACACAGAAACGCTAATCCCCGAGATGCTGCAGAATGTAACTAACATACAGAAACGCTAATCCCCGGGACGCTGCAGAATGTAACTAACACACAGAAACGCTAATCCCCGAGATGCTGCAGAATGTAACTAACATACAGAAACGCTAATCCCCGGGACGCTGCAGAATGTAACTAACACACAAAAACGCTCATCCCCGGAACGCTCCAGAATGTAACTAACACACAGAAACGCTAATCCCCGAGACGCTGCAGAATGTAATATCACACAGAAACGCTAATCCCCGAGACGCTGCAGAATGTAACTAACACACAGAAACGCTAATCCCCAGGATGCTGCAGAATGTAATAACACACAGTAACGCTAATCCCCGAGACGCTGCAGAATGTAACTAACACACAGAAACGCTAATCCCCGAGACGCTGCAGAATGTAACTAACACACAGAAACGCTAATCCCCGAGACGCTGCAGAATGTAACTAACACACAGAAATGCTAAACCCCGAGACGCTGCAGAATGTAACTAACGTACAGAAATGCTAAACCCCGAGACGCTACAGAATGTAACTAACACAGAAACGCTATTCCCCAGAACGCTGCAGAATGTAATAACACACAGAAACGCTAATCCCCAGGACGCTGCAGAATGTAACTAACACATAAAAAAGCTAATCCCCGAGACGCTGCAGAATGCAACTAACACATAGAAACGCTAATCCCCGAGACGCTGCAGAATGTAACGAACACACAGAAACGCTAATCCCCGGGACGCTGCAGAATGTAACTAACACACAGAAACGCTAATCCCCGGGACGCTCCAGAATGTAACTAACATTCAGAAACGCTAATCCCCAGGACGCTGCAGAATGTAACTAACACATAAAAACGCTAATCCCCGAGACGCTGCAGAATGTAACTAACACACAGAAACGCTAATCCCCGGGACGCTGCAGAATGTAACTAACACACAGAAACGCTAATCCCCAGGACGCTGCAGAATGTAACTAACACACAGAAACGCTAATCCCCAGGACGCTGCAGAATGCAACTAACACATAGAAACGCTAATCCCCGAGACGCTGCAGACTGTAACTAACATACAGAAACGCTAATCCCCGGGACGCTGCAGAATGTAACTAACACACAGAAACGCTAATCCCCGGGACGCTCCAGAATGTAACGAACATACAGAAACTCTATTCCCCGAGACGCTGCAGAATGTAACTAACATACAGAAACGCTAATCCCCGGGACGCTGCAGAATGTAACTAACACACAGAAACGCTAATCCCCAGGACGCCGCAGAATGTGACAAACACACAGAAACGCTAATCCCCAGGACGCCGCAGAATGTAACTAACACACAATGACCCTAATCCCCGAGACGCTGCAGAATGTAACTAACACACAGAAACGCTAATCCCTGGGACGCTCCAGAATGTAACTAACACACAGAAACGCTAATCCCCAGGACGCTGCAGAATGTAACTAACACACAGAAACGCTAATCCCTGGGACGCTCCAGAATGTAACTAACACACAGAAACGCTAATCCCCGAGACGCTGCAGAATGTAACTAACACACAGAAACGCTAATCCCTGGGACGCTCCAGAATGTAACGAACACACAGAAACGCTAATCCCCGGGACGCTCCAGAATGTAACTAACATACAGAAACGCTAATCCCCGAGACGCTGCAGAATGTAACTAACATACAGAAACGCTAATCCCCGGGACGCTACAGAATGTAACTAACATACAGAAATGCTAATCCCCGAGATGCTGCAGAATGTAACGAACACACAGAAACACTAATCCCCGGGACGCTCCAGAATGTAACTAACATACAGAAACGCTAATCGCTGAGACGCTGCAGAATGTAACTAACATACAGAAACGCTAATCCCCGGGACGCTCCAGAATGTAACTAACATACAGAAACGCTAATCCCCGAGACGCTGCAGAATGTAACTAACATACAGAAACGCTAATCCCCGAGACGCTGCAGAATGTAACTAACATGCAGAAACGCTAATCCCCGAGACGCTGCAGAATGTAACGAACACACAAAAACGCTAATCCCCAGGACGCTGCAGAATGTAACTAACATACAAAAAGCTAATCCCCGAGACGCTGCAGACTGTAACTAACATACAGAAACGCTAATCCCCGGGACGCTGCAGAATGTAACTAACACACAGAAACGCTAATCCCTGGGACGCTCCAGAATGTAACTAACACACAGAAACGCTAATCCCCGGGACGCTCCAGAATGTAACTAACACACAGAAACGCTAATCCCCGGGACGCTGCAGAATGGAACTAACATACAGAAACGCTAATCCCCGGGACGCTCCAGAATGTAATAACATACAGAAACGCTAATCCCCGGGATGCTGCAGAATGTCACTAACACACAGAAACGCTAACCCACGGGACATTGCAGAATGTAACTAACACACAGAAACGCTAATCCCCGGGACGCTCCAGAATGTAACTAACATACAGAAACGCTAATCCCCGAGACGCCGCAGAATGTAACTAACATACAAAATGCTAATCCCTGGGACGCTCCAGAATGTAACTAACACACAGAAACACTAATCCCCGGGACGCTCCAGAATGTAACTAACATACAGAAACGTTAATCCCCGAGACGCCGCAGAATGTAACTAACATACAAAAATGCTAATCCCTGGGACGCTCCAGAATGTAACTAACACACAGAAACGCTAATCCCCGAGACGCTGCAGAATGTAACTAACATACAGAAACGCTAAACCCCGAGACGCTGCAGAATGTAACTAACAGACAGAAACGCTAATCCCCAGGACGCTGCAGAATGTAATAACACACAGCAACGCTCATCCCTGGGACGCTCCAGAATGTAACTAACACACAGAAACGCTAATCCCCAGGACGCCGCAGAATGTAACTAACATACAATAACGCTAATCCCCGAGACGCTCCAGAATGTAACTAACACACAGAAACGCTAATCCCCAGGACGCTGCAGAATGTAACTAACACACAGAAACGCTAATCCCTGAACGCCGCAGAATGTAACTAAGACACAATGACGCTAATCCCCGAGACGCTGCCGGATGTAACTAACACACAGAAACGCTAATCCCTGGGACTCTCCAGAATGTAACTAACACACAGAAACGCTAATCCCCGAGACGCTGCAGAATGTAACTAACACACAGAAACACTAATCCCCGAGATGCTGCAGAATGTAACTAACACACAGAAACGCTAAACCCCGAGACGCTGCAGAATGTAACTAAAACACAGAAACACTAATCCCCGAGATGCTGCAGAATGTAACTAACACACAGAAACGCTAATCCCCGAGACGCTGCAGAATGTAACTAACATACAGAAACGCTAATCCCCGAGACGCTGCAGAATGTAACTAACACACAGAAACGCTAATCCCCGGGACGCTGCAGAATGCAGGAACACACAGAAACGCTAATCCCCAGGACGCCGCAGAATGTAACTAACATACAATAACGCTAATCCCCAAGATGCTGCAGAATGAAACCAACACACAAAAACGCTAATCCCCGGGACGCTGCAGAATGCAGGAACACACAGAAACGCTAATCCCCAGGACGCCGCAGAATGTAACTAACATACAATAACGCTAATCCCCGAGATGCTGCAGAATGTAACTAACACACAGAAACGCTAATCCCCAGGACGCTGCAGAATGTAACTAACACACAGAAACGCTAATCACCGGGACGCTGCAGAATGTAACTAACACACAGAAACGCTAATCCCCAGGACGCCGCAGAATGTAACTAACACACAATGACGCTAATCCCCGAGACGCTGCAGAATGTAACTAACACACAGAAACGCTAATCCCCAGGACGCCGCAGAATGTAACTAACACACAATGACACTAATCCCCAGGACGCTGCAGAATGTAATAACACACAGAAACGCTCATCCCTGGGACGCTCCAGAATGTAACTAACATACAGAAACGCTAATCCCCGGGATGCTGCAGAATGTAACTAACATACAAAAAGCTAATCCC
This sequence comes from Heterodontus francisci, assembly GCF_036365525.1. NCBI lineage: Eukaryota > Metazoa > Chordata > Chondrichthyes > Heterodontiformes > Heterodontidae > Heterodontus > Heterodontus francisci. The sequence goes on from NC_090412.1 coordinate 28,798,263, forward strand.
CGAGACGCTGCAGACTGTAACTAACATACAGAAACGCTAATCCCCGGGACGCTGCAGAATGTAACTAACATACAGAAACGCTAATCCCCGGGACGCTCCAGAATGTAACTAACACACAGAAACGCTAATCCCCGGGACGCTCCAGAATGTAACTAACATACAGAAACGCTAATCCCCGAGACGCTGCAGAATGTAACTAACATACAGAAACGCTAATCCCCGGGACGCTGCAGAATGTAACTAACATACAGAAACGCTAATCCCCGGGACGCTCCGGAATGTAATAACATACAGAAACGCTAATCCCCGGGATGCTGCAGAATGTAACTAACATACAGAAACGCTAATCCCCGGGACGCTCCAGAATGTAACTAACACACAGAAACGCTAATCCCCGGGACGCTCCAGAATGTAACTAACATACAGAAACGCTAATCCCCGGGACGCTCCGGAATGTAATAACATACAGAAACGCTAATCCCCGAGACGCTGCAGAATGTAACTAACATACAGAAACGCTAATCCCCGGGATGCTGCAGAATGTAACTAACAGACAGAAACGCTAATCCCCAGGATGCTGCAGAATGTAATAACACACAGAAACGCTCATCCCTGGGACGCTCCAGAATGTAACTAACACACAGAAACGCTAATCCCCGGGACGCTGCAGAATGTAACTGACACACAGAAACGCTAATCCCCGGGACGCTCCAGAATGTAACTAACATACAGAAACGCTAATCCCCGAGACGCTGCAGAATGTAACTAACATACAAAAATGCTAATCCCTGGGACGCTCCAGAATGTAACTAACACACAGAAACACTAATCCCCGAGACGCTGCAGAATGTAACTAACATACAGAAACGCTAATCCCCGGGACGCTGCAGAATGTAACTAACAGACAGAAACGCTAATCCCCAGGACGCTGCAGAATGTAATAACACACAGAAACGCTCATCCCTGGGACGCTCCAGAATGTAACTAACACACAGAAACGCTAATCCCCGGGACGCTGCAGAATGTAACTAACACACAGAAACGCTAATCCCTGGGACGCTCCAGAATGTAACTAACACACAGAAACACTAATCGCCGAGATGCTGCAGAATGTAACTAACACACAGAAACGCTAATCACCGGGACGCTGCAGAATGTAATAACACACAGAAACGCTAATCCCTGGGACTCACCAGAATGTAAATAACACACAGAAACGCTAATCCCCGAGACGCTGCAGAATGTAACTAACACACAGAAACACTAATCCCCGGGATGCTGCAGAATGTAACTAACACACAGAAACGCTAATCCCCGAGATGCTGCAGAATGTAACTAACACACAGAAACGCTAATCCCCAGGACGCTGCAGAATGTAACTAACACACAGAAACGCTAATCACCGGGACGCTGCAGAATGTAATAACACACAGAAACGCTAATCCCCAGGACGCCGCAGAATGTAACTAACACACAATGACGCTAATCCCCGAGACGCTGCAGAATGTAACTAACACACAGAAACGCTAATCCCTGGGACTCTCCAGAATGTAACTAACACACAGAAACGCTAATCCCCGAGACGCTGCAGAATGTAACTAACATACAGAAACGCTAATCCCCGGGACACTGCAGAATGTAACTAACAGACAGAAACGCTAATCCCCAGGACGCTGCAGAATGTAATAACACACAGAAACGCTCATCCCTGGGACGCTCCAGAATGTAACTAACATACAGAAACGCTAATCCCCGGGATGCTGCAGAATGTAACTAACATACAAAAAGCTAATCCCCGAGACGCTGCAGACTGTAACTAACATACAGAAACGCTAATCCCCGGGACCCTGCAGAATGTAACTAACACACAGAAACGCTAATCCCCGGGACGCTCCAGAATGTAACTAACACACAGAAACACTAATCCCCGGGACGCTCCAGAATGTAACTAACATACAGAAACGCTATTCCCCGAGACGCTGCAGAATGTAACTAACATACAGAAACGCTCATCCCCGGGACGCTGCAGAATGTAACTAACATACAGAAACGCTAATCCCCGGGACGCTCCAGAATGTAATAACATACAGAAACGCTAATCCCCGGGATGCTGCAGAATATAACTAACACACAGAAACGCTAATCCCCGGGACGCTGCAGAATGTAACTAACATACAGAAACGCTAATCCCCGGGACACTGCAGAATGTAACTAACAGACAGAAACGCTAATCCCCGGGACGCTCCAGAATGTAACTAACATACAGAAACGCTAATCCCCGAGACGCTGCAGAATGTAACTAACATACAGAAACGCTAATCCCCGGGACGCTGCAGAATGTAACTAACATACAGAAACGCTAATCCCCGGGACGCTCCGGAATGTAATAACATACAGAAACGCTAATCCCCGGGATGCTGCAGAATGTAACTAACATACAGAAACGCTAATCCCCGGGACGCTCCAGAATGTAACTAACACACAGAAACGCTAATCCCCGGGACGCTCCAGAATGTAACTAACATACAGAAACGCTAATCCCCGGGACGCTCCGGAATGTAATAACATACAGAAACGCTAATCCCCGAGACGCTGCAGAATGTAACTAACATACAGAAACGCTAATCCCCGGGATGCTGCAGAATGTAACTAACAGACAGAAACGCTAATCCCCAGGATGCTGCAGAATGTAATAACACACAGAAACGCTCATCCCTGGGACGCTCCAGAATGTAACTAACACACAGAAACGCTAATCCCCGGGACGCTGCAGAATGTAACTGACACACAGAAACGCTAATCCCCGGGACGCTCCAGAATGTAACTAACATACAGAAACGCTAATCCCCGAGACGCTGCAGAATGTAACTAACATACAAAAATGCTAATCCCTGGGACGCTCCAGAATGTAACTAACACACAGAAACACTAATCCCCGAGACGCTGCAGAATGTAACTAACATACAGAAACGCTAATCCCCGGGACGCTGCAGAATGTAACTAACAGACAGAAACGCTAATCCCCAGGACGCTGCAGAATGTAATAACACACAGAAACGCTCATCCCTGGGACGCTCCAGAATGTAACTAACACACAGAAACGCTAATCCCCGGGACGCTGCAGAATGTAACTAACACACAGAAACGCTAATCCCTGGGACGCTCCAGAATGTAACTAACACACAGAAACACTAATCGCCGAGATGCTGCAGAATGTAACTAACACACAGAAACGCTAATCACCGGGACGCTGCAGAATGTAATAACACACAGAAACGCTAATCCCTGGGACTCACCAGAATGTAAATAACACACAGAAACGCTAATCCCCGAGACGCTGCAGAATGTAACTAACACACAGAAACACTAATCCCCGGGATGCTGCAGAATGTAACTAACACACAGAAACGCTAATCCCCGAGATGCTGCAGAATGTAACTAACACACAGAAACGCTAATCCCCAGGACGCTGCAGAATGTAACTAACACACAGAAACGCTAATCACCGGGACGCTGCAGAATGTAATAACACACAGAAACGCTAATCCCCAGGACGCCGCAGAATGTAACTAACACACAATGACGCTAATCCCCGAGACGCTGCAGAATGTAACTAACACACAGAAACGCTAATCCCTGGGACTCTCCAGAATGTAACTAACACACAGAAACGCTAATCCCCGAGACGCTGCAGAATGTAACTAACATACAGAAACGCTAATCCCCGGGACACTGCAGAATGTAACTAACAGACAGAAACGCTAATCCCCAGGACGCTGCAGAATGTAATAACACACAGAAACGCTCATCCCTGGGACGCTCCAGAATGTAACTAACATACAGAAACGCTAATCCCCGGGATGCTGCAGAATGTAACTAACATACAAAAAGCTAATCCCCGAGACGCTGCAGACTGTAACTAACATACAGAAACGCTAATCCCCGGGACCCTGCAGAATGTAACTAACACACAGAAACGCTAATCCCCGGGACGCTCCAGAATGTAACTAACACACAGAAACACTAATCCCCGGGACGCTCCAGAATGTAACTAACATACAGAAACGCTATTCCCCGAGACGCTGCAGAATGTAACTAACATACAGAAACGCTCATCCCCGGGACGCTGCAGAATGTAACTAACATACAGAAACGCTAATCCCCGGGACGCTCCAGAATGTAATAACATACAGAAACGCTAATCCCCGGGATGCTGCAGAATATAACTAACACACAGAAACGCTAATCCCCGGGACGCTGCAGAATGTAACTAACATACAGAAACGCTAATCCCCGGGACGCTCCAGAATGCAACTAACATACAGAGACGCTAATCCCCGAGACGCTGCAGAATGTAACTAACATACAAAAATGCTAATCCCTGGGACGCTCCAGAATGTAACTAACACACAGAAACACTAATCACCGGGACGCTCCAGAATGTAATTAACACACAGAAACGCTAATCCCCGAGACGCTGCAGAATGTAACTAACATACAGAAACGCTAATCCCCGGGACGCTGCAGAATGTAACTAACAGACAGAAACGCTAATCCCCAGGATGCTGCAGAATGTAATAACACACAGAAACGCTCATCCCTGGGACGCTCCAGAATGTAACTAACACACAGAAACGCTAATCCCCGGGACGCTGCAGAATGTAACTAACACACAGAAACGCTAATCCCCAGGACGCCGCAGATTGTAACTAACATACAATAACGCTAATCCCCGAGACGCTGCAGAATGTAACTAACACATAGAAACGCTAATCCCCAGGACGCTGCAGAATGTAACTAACACACAGAAACGCTAATCCCTGGGACGCTCCAGAATGTAACTAACACACAGAAACGCTAATCCCCAGGACGCTGCAGAATGTAATAACACACAGAAACGCTCATCCCTGGGACGCTCCAGAATGTAACTAACACACAGAAACGCTAATCCCCGGGACGCTGCAGAATGTAACTAACACACAGAAACGCTAATCCCCAGGACGCCGCAGAATGTAACTAACATACAATAACGCTAATCCCCGAGACGCTGCAGAATGTAACTAACACATAGAAACGCTAATCCCCAGGACGCTGCAGAATGTAACTAACACACAGAAACGCTAATCCCTGGGACGCTCCAGAATGTAACTAACACACAGAAACGCTAATCCCCAGGACGCTGCAGAATGTAACTAACACACAGAAACGCTAATCCCTGGGACGCTCCAGAATGTAACTAACACACAGAAACGCTAATCCCCAGGACGCTGCAGAATGTAACTAACACACAGAAACGCTAATCACCGGGACGCTGCAGAATGTAATAACACACAGAAACGCTAATCCCCGAGACGCTGCAGAATGTAACTAACACACAGAAACACTAATCCCCGAGACGCTGCAGCATGTAACTAACATACAGAAACGCTAATCCCCGGGATGCTGCAGAATGTAACTAACATACAAAAAGCTAATCCCCGAGACGCTGCAGACTGTAACTAACATACAGAAACGCTAATCCCCGGGACGCTGCAGAATGTAACTAACACACACAAACGCTAATCCCCGGGACGCTCCAGAATGTAACTAACATACAGAAACGCTATTCCCCGAGACGCTGCAGAATGTAACTAACATACAGAAACGCTAATCATCGAGACGCTGCAGAATGTAACTAACACACAGAAACGCTAATCCCCGAGACGCTGCAGAATGTAACTAACATACAGAAACGCTAATCCCCAGGACGCTGCAGAATGTAACTAACACACAGAAACGCTAATCCCCGAGACGCTGCAGAATGTAACTAACACACAGAAACGCTAATCCCCGAGACGCTGCAGAATGTAACTAACATACAGAAACGCTAATCCCCGGAACGCTGCAGAATGTAACTAACAGACAGAAACGCTAATCCCCAGGACGCTGCAGAATGTAATAACACACAGAAACGCTCATCCCTGGGACGCTCCAGAATGTAACTAACATACAGAAACGCTAATCCCCGGGATGCTGCAGAATGTAACTAACATACAAAAAGCTAATCCCCGAGACGCTGCAGACTGTAACTAACATACAGAAACGCTAATCCCCGGGACGCTGCAGAATGTAACTAACACACAGAAACGCTAATCCCCGGGACGCTCCAGAATGTAACTAACATACAGAAACGCTATTCCCCGAGACGCTGCAGAATGTAACTAACATACAGAAACGCTAATCCCCAGGACGCTGCAGAATGTAACTAACATACAGAAACGCTAATCCCCGGGACGCTCCAGAATGTAATAACATACAGAAACGCTAATCCCCGGGATGCTGCAGAATGTAACAAACACACAGAAACGCTAATCCCCGGGACGCTGCAGAATGTAACGAACACACAGAAACGCTAATCCCCGGGACGCTGCAGAATGTAACTAACATACAGAAACGCTAATCCCCGAGACGCTGCAGAATGTAACTAACATACAAAAATGCTAATCCCTGGGACGCTCCAGAATGTAACTAACACACAGAAACACTAATCCCCGGGACGCTCCAGAATGTAACTAACACACAGAAACGCTAATCCCCGAGACGCTGCAGAATGTAACTAACATACAGAAACGCTAATCCCCGGGACGCTGCAGAATGTAACTAACAGACGGAAACGCTAATCCCCAGGACGCTGCAGAATGTAATAACACACAGAAACGCTCATCCCTGGGACGCTCCAGAATGTAACTAACACACAGAAACGCTAATCCCCGGGACGCTGCAGAATGTAACTAACGCACAGAAACGCTAATCCCCAGGACGCCGCAGAATGTAACTAACAAACAATAACGCTAATCCCCGAGATGCTGCAGAATGTAACTAACACACAGAAACGCTAATCCCCAGGACGCCGCAGAATGTAACTAACATACAATAACGCTAATCCCCGAGACGCTGCAGAATGTAACTAACACACAGAAACGCTAATCCCCAGGACGCTGCAGAATGTAACTAACACATAGAAACGCTAATCCCCAGGACGCTGCAGAATGTAACTAACACACAGAAACGCTAATCCCTGGGACGCTCCAGAATGTAACTAACACACAGAAACGCTAATCACCGGGACGCTGCAGAATGTAACTAACACACAGAAACGCTAATCCCCAGGACGCTGCAGAATGTAACTAACACATAGAAACGCTAATCCCCAGGACGCTGCAGAATGTAACTAACACACAGAAACGCTAATCCCTGGGACGCTCCAGAATGTAACTAACACACAGAAACGCTAATCCCCAGGACGCTGCAGAATGTAACTAACACACAGAAACGCTAATCACCGGGACGCTGCAGAATGTAATAACACACAGAAACGCTAATCCCCAGGACGCCGCAGAATGTAACTAAGACACAATGACGCTAATCCCCGAGACGCTGCCGGATGTAACTAACACACAGAAACGCTAATCCCTGGGACTCTCCAGAATGTAACTAACACACAGAAACGCTAATCCCCGAGACGCTGCAGAATGTAACTAACACACAGAAACACTAATCCCCGAGACGCTGCAGAATGTAACTAACACACAGAAACGCTAAACCCCGAGACGCTGCAGAATGTCACTAACACACAGAAACGCTAATCCCCAGGACGCCGCAGAATGTAACCAACACACAAAAACGCTAATCCCCGGGACTCTGCAGAATGCAGTAACACACAGAAACGCTAATCCCCAGGACGCCGCAGAATGTAACTAACATACAATAACGCTAATCCCCGAGATGCTGCAGAATGTAACTAACACACAGAAACGCTAATCCACAGGACGCCGCAGAATGTAACTAACACACAGAAACGCTAATCACCGGGACGCTGCAGAATGTAACTAACACACAGAAACGCTAATCCCTGGGACTCTCCAGAATGTAACTAACACACAGAAACGCTAATCCCCAGGACGCTGCAGAATGTAACTAACACACAGAAACGCTAATCCCTGGGACTCTCCAGAATGTAACTAACACACAGAAACTCTAATCCCCGAGACGCTGCAGAATGTAACTAACATACAATAACGCTAATCCCCGAGATGCTGCAGAATGTAACTAACACACAGAAACGCTAATCCCCAGGACGCCGCAGAATGTAACTAACACACAATGACGCTAATCCCCGAGACGCTGCAGAATGTAACTAACACACAGAAACGCTAATCCCTGGGACTCTCCAGAATGTAACTCACACACAGAAACGCTAATCCCCAGGACGCTGCAGAATGTAACTAACACACAGAAACGCTAATCCCTGGGACTCTCCAGAATGTAACTAACACACAGAAACTCTAATCCCCGAGACGCTGCAGAATGTAACTAACATACAATAACGCTAATCCCCGAGATGCTGCAGAATGTAACTAACACACAGAAACGCTAATCCCCAGGACGCCGCAGAATGTAACTAACACACAATGACGCTAATCCCCGAGACGCTGCAGAATGTAACTAACACACAGAAACGCTAATCCCTGGGACTCTCCAGAATGTAACTCACACACAGAAACACTAATCCCTGGGACGCTGCAGAATGTAACTAACACACAGAAACGCTAAACCCCGAGACGCTGCAGAATGTAACTAACACACAGAAACGCTAATCCCCAGGACGCTGCAGAATGTAACTAACACACAGAAACGCTAATCACCGGGACGCTGCAGCATGTAACTAACACACAGAAACGCTAATCCCCGAGACGCTGCAGAATGTAACTAACATACAGAAACGCTAATCCCCGGGACGCTGCAGAATGTAACTAACACACAGAAACGCTAATCCCCGAGACGCTGCAGAATGTAACTAACACACAGAAACGCTAATCCCCGAGACGCTGCAGAATGTAACTAACACACAGAAACGCTAATCCCCGAGACGCTGCAGAATGTAACTAACACACAGAAACGCTAATCCCCAGGACGCTGCAGAATGTAACTAACACATAGAAACGCTAATCCCCAGGACGCTGCAGAATGTAACTAACACACAGAAACGCTAATCCCTGGGACGCTCCAGAATGTAACTAACACACAGAAACGCTAATCCCCAGGACGCTGCAGAATGTAACTAACACACAGAAACGCTAATCACCGGGACGCTGCAGAATGTAATAACACACAGAAACGCTAATCCCCAGGACGCCGCAGAATGTAACTAAGACACAATGACGCTAATCCCCGAGACGCTGCCGGATGTAACTAACACACAGAAACGCTAATCCCTGGGACTCTCCAGAATGTAACTAACACACAGAAACGCTAATCCCCGAGACGCTGCAGAATGTAACTAACACACAGAAACACTAATCCCCGAGACGCTGCAGAATGTAACTAACACACAGAAACGCTAATCCCCGAGACGCTGCAGAATGTAACTAACACACAGAAACGCTAATCACCGGGACGCTGCAGAATGTAACTAACACACAGAAACGCTAATCCCCAGGACGCCGCAGAATGTAACTAAGACACAATGACGCTAATCCCCGAGACGCTGCCGGATGTAACTAACACACAGAAACGCTAATCCCTGGGACTCTCCAGAATGTAACTAACACACAGAAACGCTAATCCCCGAGACGCTGCAGAATGTAACTAACACACAGAAACGCTAATCCCCAGGACGCCGCAGAATGTAACCAACACACAAAAACGCTAATCCCCGGGACGCTGCAGAATGCAGTAACACACAGAAACGCTAATCCCCAGGACGCCGCAGAATGTAACTAACATACAATAACGCTAATCCCCGAGATGCTGCAGAATGTAACTAACACACAGAAACGCTAATCCCCAGGACGCCGCAGAATGTAACTAACACACAATGACGCTAATCCCCGAGACGCTGCAGAATGTAACTAACACACAGAAACGCTAATCCCTGGGACTCTCCAGAATGTAACTAACACACAGAAACGCTAATCCCCAGGACGCCGCAGAATGTAACTAAGACACAATGACTCTAATCCCCGAGACGCTGCCGGATGTAACTAACACACAGAAACGCTAATCCCTGGGACTCTCCAGAATGTAACTAACACACAGAAACGCTAATCCCCGAGAAGCTGCAGAATGTAACTAACACACAGAAACACTAATCCCCGAGACGCTGCAGAATGTAACTAACACACAGAAATGCTAATCCCTGGGACGCTCCAGAATGTAACGAACACACAGAAACGCTAATCCCCAGGACGCTGCAGAATGTAACTAACACACAGAAACGCTAATCACCGGGACGCTGCAGAATGTAACTAACACACAGAAACGCTAATCCCCGAGACGCTGCAGAATGTAACTAACATACAGAAACGCTAATCCCCGGGACGCTGCAGAATGTAACTAACAGACAGAAACGCTATCCCCAGGACGCTGCAGAATGTAATAACACACAGAAACGCTCATCCCTGGGACGCTCCAGAATGTAACTAACACACAGAAACGCTAATCCCCGGGACGCTGCAGAATGTAACTAACACACAGAAACGCTAATCCCCAGGACGCCGCAGAATGTAACTAACATACAATAACGCTAATCCCCGAGACGCTGCAGAATGTAACTAACACACAGAAACGCTAATCCCTGGGACGCTCCAGAATGTAACTAACACACAGAAACGCTAATCCCCAGGACGCTGCAGAATGTAACTAACACACAGAAACGCTAATCCCTGGGACTCTCCAGAATGTAACTAACACACAGAAACGCTAATCCCCGCGACGCTGCAGAATGTAACTAACACATAGAAACGCTAATCCCCATGACGCCGCAGAATGTAACTAACAAACAATAACGCTAATCCCCGAGATGCTGCAGAATGTAACTAACACACAGAAACGCTAATCCCCAGGACGCCGCAGAATGTAACTAACACATAGAAACGCTAATCCCCAGGACGCTGCAGAATGTAACTAACACACAGAAACGCTAATCCCTGGGACGCTCCAGAATGTAACTAACACACAGAAACGCTAATCCCCAGGACGCTGCAGAATGTAACTAACACACAGAAACGCTAATCCCTGGGACGCTCCAGAATGTAACTAACACACAGAAACGCTAATCCCCAGGACGCCACGGAATGTAACTAACATACAATAACGCTAATCCCCGAGACGCTGCAGAATGTAACTAACACACAGAAATGCTAATCCCCAGGACGCTGCAGAATGTAACTAACACATAGAAACGCTAATCCCCAGGACGCTGCAGAATGTAACTAACACACAGAAACGCTAATCCCCGGGACGCTCCAGAATGTAACTAACACACAGAAACGCTAATCTCCAGGACGCTGCAGAATGTAACTAACACACAGAAACGCTAATCACCGGGACGCTGCAGAATGTAATAACACACAGAAACGCTAATCCCCAGGACGCCGCAGAATGTAACTAAGACACAATGACGCTAATCCCCGAGACGCTGCCGGATGTAACTAACACACAGAAACGCTAATCCCTGGGACTCTCCAGAATGTAACTAACACACAGAAACGCTAATCCCCGAGACGCTGCAGAATGTAACTAACACACAGAAACGCTAATCCCCGAGACGCTGCAGAATGTAACTAACACACAGAAACGCTAAACCCCGAGATGCTGCAGAATGTAACTAACACACAGAAACGCTAATCCCCAGGACGCCGCAGAATGTAACCAACACACAAAAACGCTAATCCCCGGGACGCTGCAGAATGCAGTAACACACAGAAACGCTAATCCCCAGGACGCCGCAGAATGTAACTAACATACAATAACGCTAATCCCCGAGATGCTGCAGAATGTAACTAACACACAGAAACGCTAATCCCCAGGACGCTGCAGAATGTAACTAACACACAGAAACGCTAATCCCCGAGACGCTGCAGAATGTAACTAACACACAGAAACGCTAATCCCCAGGACGCCGCAGAATGGAACTAACACACAATGACGCTAATCCCCGAGACGCTGCCGAATGTAACTAACACACAGAAACGCTAATCCCTGGGACTCTCCAGAATGTAACTAACACACAGAAACGCTAATCCCCAGGACGCCGCAGAATGTAACTAAGACACAATGACTCTAATCCCCGAGACGCTGCCGGATGTAACTAACACACAGAAACGCTAATCCCTGGGACTCTCCAGAATGTAACTAACACACAGAAACGCTAATCCCCGAGACGCTGCAGAATGTAACTAACACACAGAAACACTAATCCCCGAGACGCTGCAGAATGTAACTAACACACAGAAACGCTAAACCCCGAGACGCTGCAGAATGTAACTAACACACAGAAACACTAATCCCCGAGACGCTGCAGAATGTAACTAACACACAGAAACGCTAAACCCCGAGACGCTGCAGAATGTAACTAACACACAGAAACGCTAATCACCGGGACGCTGCAGAATGTAACTAACACACAGAAACGCTAATCCCCGAGACGCTGCAGAATGTAACTAACATACAGAAACGCTAATCCCCGGGACGCTGCAGAATGTAACTAACACACAGAAACGCTAATCCCCGAGACGCTGCAGAATGTAACTAACACACAGAAACGCTAATCCCCGAGACGCTGCAGAATGTAACTAACATACAGAAACGCTAATCCCCAGGACGCTGCAGAATGTAACTAACACACAGAAACGCTAATCCCCGAGACGCTGCAGAATGTAACTAACACACAGAAACGCTAATCCCCGGGACGCTGCAGAATGTAACTAACAGACAGAAACGCTAATCCCCAGGACGCTGCAGAATGTAATAACACACAGAAACGCTCATCCCTGGGACGCTCCAGAATGTAACTAACATACAGAAACGCTAATCCCCGGGATGCTGCAGAATGTAACTAACATACAAAAAGCTAATCCCCGAGACGCTGCAGACTGTAACTAACATACAGAAACGCTAATCCCCGGGACGCTGCAGAATGTAACTAACACACAGAAACGCTAATCCCCGGGACGCTCCAGAATGTAACTAACATACAGATACGCTATTCCCCGAGACGCTGCAGAATGTAACTAACATACAGAAACGCTAATCCCCGAGACGCTGCAGAATGTAACTAACACACAGAAACGCTAATCCCCGAGACGCTGCAGAATGTAACTAACATACAGAAACGCTAATCCCCAGGACGCTGCAGAATGTAACTAACACACAGAAACGCTAATCCCCGAGACGCTGCAGAATGTAACTAACACACAGAAACGCTAATCCCCGAGACGCTGCAGGATGTAACTAACAGACAGAAACGCTAATCCCCGGGACGCTGCAGAATGTAACTAACAGACAGAAACGCTAATCCCCAGGACGCTGCAGAATGTAATAACACACAGAAACGCTCATCCCTGGGACGCTCCAGAATGTAACTAACATACAGAAACGCTAATCCCCGGGATGCTGCAGAATGTAACTAACATACAAAAAGCTAATCCCCGAGACGCTGCAGACTGTAACTAACATACAGAAACGCTAATCCCCGGGACGCTGCAGAATGTAACTAACACACAGAAACGCTAATCCCCGGGACGCTCCAGAATGTAACTAACATACAGAAACGCTATTCCCCGAGACGCTGCAGAATGTAACTAACATACAGAAACGCTAATCCCCAGGACGCTGCAGAATGTAACTAACATACAGAAACGCTAATCCCCGGGACGCTCCAGAATGTAATAACATACAGAAACGCTAATCCCCGGGATGCTGCAGAATGTAACAAACACACAGAAACGCTAATCCCCGGGACGCTGCAGAATGTAACTAACACACAGAAACGCTAATCCCCGGGACGCTGCAGAATGTAACTAACATACAGAAACGCTAATCCCCGAGACGCTGCAGAATGTAACTAACATACAAAAATGCTAATCCCTGGGACGCTCCAGAATGTAACTAACACACAGAAACACTAATCCCCGGGACGCTCCAGAATGTAACTAACACACAGAAACGCTAATCCCCGAGACGCTGCAGAATGTAACTAACATACAGAAACGCTAATCCCCGGGACGCTGCAGAATGTAACTAACAGATAGAAACGCTAATCCCCAGGACGCTGCAGAATGTAATAACACACAGAAACGCTCATCCCTGGGACGCTCCAGAATGTAACTAACACACAGAAACGCTAATCCCCGGGACGCTGCAGAATGTAACTAACACACAGAAACGCTAATCCCCAGGACGCCGCAGAATGTAACTAACATACAATAACGCGAATCCCCGAGACGCTGCAGAATGTAACTAACACACAGAAACGCTAATCCCTGGGACGCTCCAGAATGTAACTAACACACAGAAACGCTAATCCCCAGGACGCTGCAGAATGTAACTAACACACAGAAACGCTAATCCCTGGGACTCTCCAGAATGTAACTAACACACAGAAACGCTAATCCCCGCGACGCTGCAGAATGTAACTAACACATAGAAACGCTAATCCCCAGGACGCCGCAGAATGTAACTAACACATAGAAACGCTAATCCCCAGGACGCCGCAGAATGTAACTAACAAACAATAACGCTAATCCCCGAGATGCTGCAGAATGTAACTAACACACAGAAACGCTAATCCCCAGGACGCCGCAGAATGTAACTAACAAACAATAACGCTAATCCCCGAGACGCTGCAGAATGTAACTAACACACAGAAACGCTAATCCCCAGGACGCCGCAGAATGTAACTAACAAACAATAACGCTAATCCCCGAGACGCTGCAGAATGTAACTAACACATAGAAACGCTAATCCCCAGGACGCTGCAGAATGTAACTAACACACAGAAACGCTAATCCCTGGGACGCTCCAGAATGTAACTAACACACAGAAACGCTAATCCCCAGGACGCTGCAGAATGTAACTAACACACAGAAACGCTAATCACCGGGACGCTGCAGAATGTAATAACACACAGAAACGCTAATCCCCAGGACGCCGCAGAATGTAACTAAGACACAATGACGCTAATCCCCGAGACGCTGCCGGATGTAACTAACACACAGAAACGCTAATCCCTGGGACTCTCCAGAATGTAACTAACACACAGAAACGCTAATCCCCGAGACGCTGCAGAATGTAACTAACACACAGAAACACTAATCCCCGAGACGCTGCAGAATGTAACTAACACACAGAAACGCTAAACCCCGAGATGCTGCAGAATGTAACTAACACACAGAAACGCTAATCACCGGGACGCTGCAGAATGTAATAACACACAGAAACGCTAATCCCCAGGACGCCGCAGAATGTAACTAAGACACAATGACGCTAATCCCCGAGACGCTGCCGGATGTAACTAACACACAGAAACGCTAATCCCTGGGACTCTCCAGAATGTAACTAACACACAGAAACGCTAATCCCCGAGACGCTGCAGAATGTAACTAACACACAGAAACGCTAATCCCTGGGACTCTCCAGAATGTAACTAACACACAGAAACGCTAATCCCCGAGATGCTGCAGAATGTAACTAACACACAGAAACGCTAATCCCTGGGACTCTCCAGAATGTAACTAACACACAGAAACGCTAATCCCCGAGACGCTGCAGAATGTAACTAACACACAGAAACACTAATTCCCGAGACGCTGCAGAATGTAACTAACACACAGAAACGCTAAACCCCGAGACGCTGCAGAATGTAACTAACACACAGAAACGCTAATCCCCAGGACGCCGCAGAATGTAACCAACACACAAAAACGCTAATCCCCGGGACGCTGCAGAATGCAGTAACACACAGAAACGCTAATCCCCAGGACGCCGCAGAATGTAACTAACATACAATAACGCTAATCCCCGAGATGCTGCAGAATGTAACTAACACACAATGACGCTAATCCCCGAGACGCTGCAGAATGTAACTAACACACAGAAACGCTAATCCCTGGGACTCTCCAGAATGTAACTAACACACAGAAACGCTAATCCCCAGGACGCCGCAGAATGTAACTAAGACACAATGACTCTAATCCCCGAGACGCTGCCGGATGTAACTAACACACAGAAACGCTAATCCCTGGGACTCTCCAGAATGTAACTAACACACAGAAACGCTAATCCCCGAGAAGCTGCAGAATGTAACTAACACACAGAAACACTAATCCCCGAGACGCCGCAGAATGTAACTAACACATAGAAACGCTAATCCCCAGGACGCTGCAGAATGTAACTAACACACAGAAACGCTAATCCCTGGGACGCTCCAGAATGTAACTAACACACAGAAACGCTAATCCCCAGGACGCTGCAGAATGTAACTAACACACAGAAACGCTAATCACCGGGACGCTGCAGAATGTAATAACACACAGAAACGCTAATCCCCAGGACGCCGCAGAATGTAACTAAGACACAATGACGCTAATCCCCGAGACGCTGCCGGATGTAACTAACACACAGAAACGCTAATCCCTGGGACTCTCCAGAATGTAACTAACACACAGAAACGCTAATCCCCGAGACGCTGCAGAATGTAACTAACACACAGAAACGCTAATCCCCAGGACGCCACAGAATGTAACTAACATACAATAACGCTAATCCCCGAGATGCTGCAGAATGTAACTAACACACAGAAACGCTAATCCCCAGGACGCTGCAGAATGTAACTAACACACAGAAACGCTAATCCCCGAGACGCTGCAGAATGTAACTAACACACAGAAACGCTAATCCCCAGGACGCCGCAGAATGGAACTAACACACAATGACGCTAATCCCCGAGACGCTGCCGAATGTAACTAACACACAGAAACGCTAATCCCTGGGACTCTCCAGAATGTAACTAACACACAGAAACGCTAATCCCCAGGACGCCGCAGAATGTAACTAAGACACAATGACTCTAATCCCCGAGACGCTGCCGGATGTAACTAACACACAGAAACGCTAATCCCTGGGACTCTCCAGAATGTAACTAACACACAGAAACGCTAATCCCCGAGACGCTGCAGAATGTAACTAACACACAGAAACACTAATCCCCGAGACGCTGCAGAATGTAACTAACACACAGAAACGCTAAACCCCGAGACGCTGCAGAATGTAACTAACACACAGAAACACTAATCCCCGAGACGCTGCAGAATGTAACTAACACACAGAAACGCTAAACCCCGAGACGCTGCAGAATGTAACTTACACACAGAAACGCTAATCACCGGGACGCTGCAGAATGTAACTAACACACAGAAACGCTAATCCCCGAGACGCTGCAGAATGTAACTAACATACAGAAACGCTAATCCCCGGGACGCTGCAGAATGTAACTAACACACAGAAACGCTAATCCCCGAGACGCTGCAGAATGTAACTAACACACAGAAACGCTAATCCCCGAGACGCTGCAGAATGTAACTAACATACAGAAACGCTAATCCCCAGGACGCTGCAGAATGTAACTAACACACAGAAACGCTAATCCCCGAGACGCTGCAGAATGTAACTAACACACAGAAACGCTAATCCCCGGGACGCTGCAGAATGTAACTAACAGACAGAAACGCTAATCCCCAGGACGCTGCAGAATGTAATAACACACAGAAACGCTCATCCCTGGGATGCTCCAGAATGTAACTAACATACAGAAACGCTAATCCCCGGGATGCTGCAGAATGTAACTAACATACAAAAAGCTAATCCCCGAGACGCTGCAGACTGTAACTAACATACAGAAACGCTAATCCCCGGGACGCTGCAGAATGTAACTAACACACAGAAACGCTAATCCCCGGGACGCTCCAGAATGTAACTAACATACAGATACGCTATTCCCCGAGACGCTGCAGAATGTAACTAACATACAGAAACGCTAATCCCCGAGACGCTGCAGAATGTAACTAACACACAGAAACGCTAATCCCCGAGACGCTGCAGAATGTAACTAACATACAGAAACGCTAATCCCCAGGACGCTGCAGAATGTAACTAACACACAGAAACGCTAATCCCCGAGACGCTGCAGGATGTAACTAACAGACAGAAACGCTAATCCCCGGGACGCTGCAGAATGTAACTAACAGACAGAAACGCTAATCCCCAGGACGCTGCAGAATGTAATAACACACAGAAACGCTCATCCCTGGGACGCTCCAGAATGTAACTAACATACAGAAACGCTAATCCCCGGGATGCTGCAGAATGTAACTAACATACAAAAAGCTAATCCCCGAGACGCTGCAGACTGTAACTAACATACAGAAACGCTAATCCCCGGGACGCTGCAGAATGTAACTAACACACAGAAACGCTAATCCCCGGGACGCTCCAGAATGTAACTAACATACAGAAACGCTATTCCCCGAGACGCTGCAGAATGTAACTAACATACAGAAACGCTAATCCCCAGGACGCTGCAGAATGTAACTAACATACAGAAACGCTAATCCCCGGGACGCTCCAGAATGTAATAACATACAGAAACGCTAATCCCCGGGATGCTGCAGAATGTAACAAACACACAGAAACGCTAATCCCCGGGACGCTGCAGAATGTAACTAACACACAGAAACGCTAATCCCCGGGACGCTGCAGAATGTAACTAACATACAGAAACGCTAATCCCCGAGACGCTGCAGAATGTAACTAACATACAAAAATGCTAATCCCTGGGACGCTCCAGAATGTAACTAACACACAGAAACACTAATCCCCGGGACGCTCCAGAATGTAACTAACACACAGAAACGCTAATCCCCGAGACGCTGCAGAATGTAACTAACATACAGAAACGCTAATCCCCGGGACGCTGCAGAATGTAACTAACAGACAGAAACGCTAATCCCCAGGACGCTGCAGAATGTAATAACACACAGAAACGCTCATCCCTGGGACGCTCCAGAATGTAACTAACACACAGAAACGCTAATCCCCGGGACGCTGCAGAATGTAACTAACACACAGAAACGCTAATCCCCAGGACGCCACAGAATGTAACTAACATACAATAACGCTAATCCCCGAGACGCTGCAGAATGTAACTAACACACAGAAACGCTAATCCCTGGGACGCTCCAGAATGTAACTAACACACAGAAACGCTAATCCCCAGGACGCTGCAGAATGTAACTAACACATAGAAACGCTAATCCCTGGGACTCTCCAGAATGTAACTAACACACAGAAACGCTAATCCCCAGGACGCCGCAGAATGTAACTAACATACAATAACGCTAATCCCCGAGACGCTGCAGAATGTAACTAACACACAGAAACGCTAACCCCTGGGACGCTCCAGAATGTAACTAACACACAGAAACGCTAATCCCCAGGACGCTGCAGAATGTAACTAACACACAGAAACGCTAATCCCTGGGACTCTCCAGAATGTAACTAACACACAGAAACGCTAATCCCCAGGACGCCGCAGAATGTAACTAACACATAGAAACGCTAATCCCCAGGACGCCGCAGAATGTAACTAACAAACAATAACGCTAATCCCCGAGATGCTGCAGAATGTAACTAACACACAGAAACGCTAATCCCCAGGACGCCACAGAATGTAACTAACATACAATAACGCTAATCCCCGAGACGCTGCAGAATGTAACTAACACACAGAAACGCTAATCCCCAGGACGCTGCAGAATGTAACTAACACATAGAAACGCTAATCCCCAGGACGCTGCAGAATGTAACTAACACACAGAAACGCTAATCCCTGGGACGCTCCAGAATGTAACTAACACACAGAAACGCTAATCCCCAGGACGCTGCAGAATGTAACTAACACACAGAAACGCTAATCCCCGAGACGCTGCAGAATGTAACTAACATACAGAAACGCTAATCCCCGGGACGCTGCAGAATGTAACTAACAGACAGAAACGCTATCCCCAGGACGCTGCAGAATGTAATAACACACAGAAACGCTCATCCCTGGGACGCTCCAGAATGTAACTAACACACAGAAATGCTAATCCCCGGGACGCTGCAGAATGTAACTAACACACAGAAACGCTAATCCCCAGGACGCCGCAGAATGTAACTAACATACAATAACGCTAATCCCCGAGACGCTGCAGAATGTAACTAACACACAGAAACGCTAACCCCTGGGACGCTCCAGAATGTAACTAACACACAGAAACGCTAATCCCCAGGACGCTGCAGAATGTAACTAACACACAGAAACGCTAATCCCTGGGACTCTCCAGAATGTAACTAACACACAGAAACGCTAATCCCCGCGACGCTGCAGAATGTAACTAACACATAGAAACGCTAATCCCCAGGACGCCGCAGAATGTAACTAACATACAATAACGCTAATCCCTGAGACGCTGCAGAATGTAACTAACACACAGAAACGCTAATCCCCAGGACGCCACAGAATGTAACTAACATACAATAACGCTAATCCCCGAGATGCTGCAGAATGTAACTAACACACAGAAACGCTAATCCCCAGGACGCCACAGAATGTAACTAACATACAATAACGCTAATCCCCGAGACGCTGCAGAATGTAACTAACACACAGAAACGCTAATCCCCAGGACGCTGCAGAATGTAACTAACACATAGAAACGCTAATCCCCAGGACGCTGCAGAATGTAACTAACACACAGAAACGCTAATCCCTGGGACGCTCCAGAATGTAACTAACACACAGAAACGCTAATCCCCAGGACGCTGCAGAATGTAACTAACACACAGAAACGCTAATCACCGGGACGCTGCAGAATGTAATAACACACAGAAACGCTAATCCCCAGGACGCCGCAGAATGTAACTAAGACACAATGACGCTAATCCCCGAGACGCTGCCGGATGTAACTAACACACAGAAACGCTAATCCCTGGGACTCTCCAGAATGTAACTAACACACAGAAACGCTAATCCCCAGGACGCTGCAGAATGTAACTAACACGCAGAAACACTAATCCCCGAGACGCTGCAGAATGTAACTAACACACAGAAACGCTAAACCCCGAGATGCTGCAGAATGTAACTAACACACAGAAACGCTAATCCCCAGGACGCCGCAGAATGTAACCAACACACAAAAACGCTAATCCCCGGGACGCTGCAGAATGCAGTAACACACAGAAACGCTAATCCCCAGGACGCCGCAGAATGTAACTAACATACAATAACGCTAATCCCCGAGATGCTGCAGAATGTAACTAACACACAGAAACGCTAATCCCCAGGACGCCGCAGAATGTAACTAACACACAATGACGCTAATCCCCGAGACGCTGCAGAATGTAACTAACACACAGAAACGCTAATCCCTGGGACTCTCCAGAATGTAACTAACACACAGAAACGCTAATCCCCAGGACGCCGCAGAATGTAACTAAAACACAATGACTCTAATCCCCGAGACGCTGCCGGATGTAACTAACACACAGAAACGCTAATCCCTGGGACTCTCCAGAATGTAACTAACACACAGAAACGCTAATCCCCGAGACGCTGCAGAATGTAACTAACACACAGAAACACTAATCCCCGAGACGCTGCAGAATGTAACTAACACACAGAAACGCTAAACCCCGAGACGCTGCAGAATGTAACTAACACACAGAAACGCTAATCCCCAGGACGCTGCAGAATGTAACTAACACACAGAAACGCTAATCACCGGGACGCTGCAGAATGTAACTAACACACAGCAACGCTAATCCCCGAGACGCTGCAGAATGTAACTAACATACAGAAACGCTAATCCCCGGGACGCTGCAGAATGTAACTAACACACAGAAACGCTAATCCCCGAGACGCTGCAGAATGTAACTAACACACAGAAACGCTAATCCCCGAGACGCTGCAGAATGTAACTAACATACAGAAACGCTAATCCCCAGGACGCTGCAGAATGTAACTAACACACAGAAACGCTAATCCCCGAGACGCTGCAGAATGTAACTAACACACAGAAACGCTAATCCCCGAGACGCTGCAGAATGTAACTAACATACAGAAACGCTAATCCCCGGGACGCTGCAGAATGTAACTAACAGACAGAAACGCTAATCCCCAGGACGCTGCAGAATGTAATAACACACAGAAACGCTCATCCCTGGGACGCTCCAGAATGTAACTAACATACAGAAACGCTAATCCCCGGGATGCTGCAGAATGTAACTAACACACAGAAATGCTAATCCTCGGGACGCTCCAGAATGTAACTAACATACAGAAACGCTATTCCCCGAGACGCTGCAGAATGTAACTAACATACAGAAACGCTAATCCCCGAGACGCTGCAGAATGTAACTAACACACAGAAACGCTAATCCCCGAGACGCTGCAGAATGTAACTAACATACAGAAACGCTAATCCCCAGGATGCTGCAGAATGTAACTAACACACAGAAACGCTAATCCCCGAGACGCTGCAGAATGTAACTAACACACAGAAACGCTAATCCCCGAGACGCTGCAGAATGTAACTAACATACAGAAACGCTAATCCCCGGGACGCTGCAGAATGTAACTAACAGACAGAAACGCTAATCCCCAGGACGCTGCAGAATGTAATAACACACAGAAACGCTCATCCCTGGGACGCTCCAGAATGTAACTAACATACAGAAACGCTAATCCCCGGGATGCTGCAGAATGTAACTAACATACAAAAAGCTAATCCCCGAGACGCTGCAGACTGTAACTAACATACAGAAACGCTAATCCCCGGGACGCTGCAGAATGTAACTAACACACAGAAACGCTAATCCCCGGGACGCTCCAGAATGTAACTAACATACAGAAACGCTATTCCCCGAGATGCTGCAGAATGTAACTAACATACAGAAACGCTGATCCCCGGGACGCTGCAGAATGTAACTAACACACAGAAACGCTAATCCCCGGGACGCTCCAGAATGTAACTAACATACAGAAACGCTATTCCCCGAGATGCTGCAGAATGTAACTAACATACAGAAACGCTAATCCCCAGGACGCTGCAGAATGTAACTAACATACAGAAACGCTAATCCCCGGGACGCTCCAGAATGTAATAACATACAGAAACGCTAATCCCCGGGATGCTGCAGAATGTAACAAATACACAGAAACGCTAATCCCCGGGACGCTGCAGAATGTAACTAACACACAGAAACGCTAATCCCCGGGACGCTGCAGAATGTAACTAACATACAGAAACGCTAATCCCCGAGACGCTGCAGAATGTAACTAACATACAAAAATGCTAATCCCTGGGACGCTCCAGAATGTAACTAACACACAGAAACACTAATCCCCGGGACGCTCCAGAATGTAACTAACACACAGAAACGCTAATCCCCGAGACGCTGCAGAATGTAACTAACATACAGAAACGCTAATCCCCGGGACGCTGCAGAATGTAACTAACAGACAGAAACGCTAATCCCCAGGACGCTGCAGAATGTAATAACACACAGAAACGCTCATCCCTGGGACGCTCCAGAATGTAACTAACACACAGAAACGCTAATCCCCGGGACGCTGCAGAATGTAACTAACACACAGAAACGCTAATCCCCAGGACGCCGCAGAATGTAACTAACATACAATAACGCTAATCCCCGAGACGCTGCAGAATGTAACTAACACACAGAAACGCTAATCCCTGGGACGCTCCAGAATGTAACTAACACACAGAAACGCTAATCCCCAGGACGCTGCAGAATGTAACTAACACACAGAAACGCTAATCCCTGGGACTCTCCAGAATGTAACTAACACACAGAAACGCTAATCCCCGCGACGCTGCAGAATGTAACTAACACATAGAAACGCTAATCCCCAGGACGCCGCAGAATGTAACTAACAAACAATAACGCTAATCCCCGAGATGCTGCAGAATGTAACTAACACACAGAAACGCTAATCCCCAGGACGCTGCAGAATGTAACTAACACACAGAAACGCTAATTACCGGGACGCTGCAGAATGTAATAACACACAGAAACGCTAATCCCCAGGACGCCGCAGAATGTAACGAAGACACAATGACGCTAATCCCCGAGACGCTGCCGGATGTAACTAACACACAGAAACGCTAATCCCTGGGCCTCTCCAGAATGTAACTAACACACAGAAACGCTAATCCCCGAGACGCTGCAGAATGTAACTAACACACAGAAACACTAATCCCCGAGACGCTGCAGAATGTAACTAACACACAGAAACGCTAATCCCCGAGACGCTGCAGAATGTAACTAACACACAGAAACGCTAATCCCCGAGACGCTGCAGAATGTAACTAACATACAGAAACGCTAATCCCCATGACGCTGCAGAATGTAACTAACAGACAGAAACGCTAATCCCCAGGACGCTGCAGAATGTAATAACACACAGAAACGCTCATCCCTGGGACGCTCCAGAATGTAACTAACATACAGAAATGCTAATCCCCGGGATGCTGCAGAATGTAACTAACACACAGAAATGCTAATCCCCGGGACGCTCCAGAATGTAACTAACATACAGAAACGCTATTCCCCGAGACGCTGCAGAATGTAACTAACATACAGAAACGCTAATCCCCGAGACGCTGCAGAATGTAACTAACACACAGAAACGCTAATCCCCGAGACGCTGCAGAATGTAACTAACACACAGAAACGCTAATCCCCGAGACGCTGCAGAATGTAACTAACATACAGAAACGCTAATCCCCGGGACGCTGCAGAATGTAACTAACAGACAGAAACGCTAATCCCCAGGACGCTGCAGAATGTAATAACACACAGAAACGCTCATCCCTGGGACGCTCCAGAATGTAACTAACATACAGAAACGCTAATCCCCAGGATGCTGCAGAATGTAACTAACACACAGAAACGCTAATCCCCGAGACGCTGCAGAATGTAACTAACACACAGAAACGCTAATCCCCGAGACGCTGCAGAATGTAACTAACATACA
Source organism: Heterodontus francisci (assembly GCF_036365525.1). Lineage (NCBI taxonomy): Eukaryota > Metazoa > Chordata > Chondrichthyes > Heterodontiformes > Heterodontidae > Heterodontus > Heterodontus francisci. The sequence continues at coordinate 28,823,179 of NC_090412.1, forward strand.
GAAACGCTAATCCCCGGGACGCTGCAGAATGTAACTAACAGACAGAAACGCTAATCCCCAGGACGCTGCAGAATGTAATAACACACAGAAACGCTCATCCCTGGGACGCTCCAGAATGTAACTAACATACAGAAACGCTAATCCCCGGGATGCTGCAGAATGTAACTAACATACAAAAAGCTAATCCCCGAGACGCTGCAGACTGTAACTAACATACAGAAACGCTAATCCCCGGGACGCTGCAGAATGTAACTAACACACAGAAACGCTAATCCCCGGGACGCTCCAGAATGTAACTAACATACAGAAACGCTATTCCCCGAGATGCTGCAGAATGTAACTAACATACAGAAACGCTAATCCCCGGGACGCTGCAGAATGTAACTAACACACAGAAACGCTAATCCCCGGGACGCTCCAGAATGTAACTAACATACAGAAACGCTATTCCCCGAGATGCTGCAGAATGTAACTAACATACAGAAACGCTAATCCCCAGGACGCTGCAGAATGTAACTAACATACAGAAACGCTAATCCCCGGGACGCTCCAGAATGTAATAACATACAGAAACGCTAATCCCCGGGATGCTGCAGAATGTAACAAATACACAGAAACGCTAATCCCCGGGACGCTGCAGAATGTAACTAACACACAGAAACGCTAATCCCCGGGACGCTGCAGAATGTAACTAACATACAGAAACGCTAATCCCCGAGACGCTGCAGAATGTAACTAACATACAAAAATGCTAATCCCTGGGACGCTCCAGAATGTAACTAACACACAGAAACACTAATCCCCGGGACGCTCCAGAATGTAACTAACACACAGAAACGCTAATCCCCGAGACGTTGCAGAATGTAACTAACATACAGAAACGCTAATCCCCGGGACGCTGCAGAATGTAACTAACAGACAGAAACGCTAATCCCCAGGACGCTGCAGAATGTAATAACACACAGAAACGCTCATCCCTGGGACGCTCCAGAATGTAACTAACACACAGAAACGCTAATCCCCGGGACGCTGCAGAATGTAACTAACACACAGAAACGCTAATCCCCAGGACGCCGCAGAATGTAACTAACATACAATAACGCTAATCCCCGAGACGCTGCAGAATGTAACTAACACACAGAAACGCTAATCCCTGGGACGCTCCAGAATGTAACTAACACACAGAAACGCTAATCCCCAGGACGCTGCAGAATGTAACTAACACACAGAAACGCTAATCCCTGGGACTCTCCAGAATGTAACTAACACACAGAAACGCTAATCCCCGCGACGCTGCAGAATGTAACTAACACATAGAAACGCTAATCCCCAGGACGCCGCAGAATGTAACTAACAAACAATAACGCTAATCCCCGAGATGCTGCAGAATGTAACTAACACACAGAAACGCTAATCCCCAGGACGCTGCAGAATGTAACTAACACACAGAAACGCTAATCACCGGGACGCTGCAGAATGTAATAACACACAGAAACGCTAATCCCCAGGACGCCGCAGAATGTAACGAAGACACAATGACGCTAATCCCCGAGACGCTGCCGGATGTAACTAACACACAGAAACGCTAATCCCTGGGCCTCTCCAGAATGTAACTAACACACAGAAACGCTAATCCCCGAGACGCTGCAGAATGTAATTTACACACAGAAACACTAATCCCCGAGACGCTGCAGAATGTAACTAACACACAGAAACGCTAAACCCCGAGACGCTGCAGAATGTAACTAACACACAGAAACGCTAATCCCCGAGACGCTGCAGAATGTAACTAACACACAGAAACGCTAATCCCCGGGATGCTGCAGAATGTAACTAACACACAGAAACGCTAATCCCCGAGACGCCGCAGAATGTAACCAACACACAGAAACACTAATCCCCGGGACGCTCCAGAATGTAACTAACACATAGAAACACTAATCCCCGGGACGCTCCAGAATGTAACTAACACACAGAAACGCTAATCCCTGGGACTCTCCAGAATGTAACTAACACACAGAAACGCTAATCCCCAGGACGCCGCAGAATGTAACTAACACACAGAAACGCTAATCCCCAGGACGCTCCAGAATGTAACTAACACACAGAAACGCTAATCCCCGAGACGCTGCAGAATGTAACTAACACACAGAAACGCTAATCCCTGGGACGCTCCAGAATGTAACAAACACACAGAAACGCTAATCCCCGAGACGCTCCAGAATGTAACTAACACACAGAAACACTAATCCCCGGGACGCTCCAGAATGTAACTAACATACAGAAACGCTAATCCCCGAGACGCTGCAGAATGTAACTAACATACAGAAACGCTAATCCCCGGGACGCTGCAGAATGTAACTAACAGACAGAAACGCTAATCCCCAGGACGCTGCAGAATGTAATAACACACAGAAACGCTCATCCCTGGGACGCTCCAGAATGTAACTAACATACAGAAACGCTAATCCCCGGGATGCTGCAGAATGTAACTAACATACAAAAAGCTAATCCCCGAGACGCTGCAGACTGTAACTAACATACAGAAACGCTAATCCCCGGGACGCTGCAGAATGTAACTAACACACAGAAACGCTAATCCCCGGGACGCTCCAGAATGTAACTAACATACAGAAACGCTATTCCCCGAGATGCTGCAGAATGTAACTAACATACAGAAACGCTAATCCCCGGGACGCTGCAGAATGTAACTAACACACAGAAACGCTAATCCCCGGGACGCTCCAGAATGTAACTAACATACAGAAACGCTATTCCCCGAGATGCTGCAGAATGTAACTAACATACAGAAACGCTAATCCCCAGGACGCTGCAGAATGTAACTAACATACAGAAACGCTAATCCCCGGGACGCTCCAGAATGTAATAACATACAGAAACGCTAATCCCCGGGATGCTGCAGAATGTAACAAATACACAGAAACGCTAATCCCCGGGACGCTGCAGAATGTAACTAACACACAGAAACGCTAATCCCCGGGACGCTGCAGAATGTAACTAACATACAGAAACGCTAATCCCCGAGACGCTGCAGAATGTAACTAACATACAAAAATGCTAATCCCTGGGACGCTCCAGAATGTAACTAACACACAGAAACACTAATCCCCGGGACGCTCCAGAATGTAACTAACACACAGAAACGCTAATCCCCGAGACGCTGCAGAATGTAACTAACATACAGAAACGCTAATCCCCGGGACGCTGCAGAATGTAACTAACAGACAGAAACGCTAATCCCCAGGACGCTGCAGAATGTAATAACACACAGAAACGCTCATCCCTGGGACGCTCCAGAATGTAACTAACACACAGAAACGCTAATCCCCGGGACGCTGCAGAATGTAACTAACACACAGAAACGCTAATCCCCAGGACGCCGCAGAATGTAACTAACATACAATAACGCTAATCCCCGAGACGCTGCAGAATGTAACTAACACACAGAAACGCTAATCCCTGGGACGCTCCAGAATGTAACTAACACACAGAAACGCTAATCCCCAGGACGCTGCAGAATGTAACTAACACACAGAAACGCTAATCCCTGGGACTCTCCAGAATGTAACTAACACACAGAAACGCTAATCCCCGCGACGCTGCAGAATGTAACTAACACATAGAAACGCTAATCCCCAGGACGCCGCAGAATGTAACTAACAAACAATAACGCTAATCCCCGAGATGCTGCAGAATGTAACTAACACACAGAAACGCTAATCCCCAGGACGCTGCAGAATGTAACTAACACACAGAAACGCTAATCACCGGGACGCTGCAGAATGTAATAACACACAGAAACGCTAATCCCCAGGACGCCGCAGAATGTAACGAAGACACAATGACGCTAATCCCCGAGACGCTGCCGGATGTAACTAACACACAGAAACGCTAATCCCTGGGCCTCTCCAGAATGTAACTAACTCACAGAAACGCTAATCCCCGAGACGCTGCAGAATGTAATTTACACACAGAAACACTAATCCCCGAGACGCTGCAGAATGTAACTAACACACAGAAACGCGAAACCCCGAGACGCTGCAGAATGTAACTAACACACAGAAACGCTAATCCCCAGGACGCCGCAGAATGTAACCAACACACAGAAACACTAATCCCCGGGACGCTCCAGAATGTAACTAACACACAGAAACGCTAATCCCTGGGACTCTCCAGAATGTAACTAACACACAGAAACGCTAATCCCCAGGACGCCGCAGAATGTAACTAACACACAGAAACGCTAATCCCCAGGACGCTCCAGAATGTAACTAACACACAGAAACGCTAATCCCCGAGACGCTGCAGAATGTAACTAACACACAGAAACGCTAATCCCTGGGACGCTCCAGAATGTAACAAACACACAGAAACGCTAAACCCCGAGACGCTCCAGAATGTAACTAACACACAGAAACACTAATCCCCGGGACGCTCCAGAATGTAACTAACATACAGAAACGCTAATCCCCGAGACGCTGCAGAATGTAACTAACACACAGAAACGCTAATCCCCGAGACGCTGCAGAATGTAACTAACATACAGAAACGCTAATCCCCGGGACGCTGCAGAATGTAACTAACAGACAGAAACGCTAATCCCCAGGACGCTGCAGAATGTAATAACACACAGAAACGCTCATCCCTGGGACGCTCCAGAATGTAACTAACACACAGAAACGCTAATCCCCGGGACGCTCCAGAATGTAACTAACACACAGAAACGCTAATCCCCGGGACGCTGCAGAATGTAACTAACACACAGAAACGCTAATCCCCAGGACACCGCAGAATGTAACTAACATACAATAACGCTAATCCGCGAGATGCTGCAGAATGTAACTAACACACAGAAACGCTGATCCCTGGGACGCTCCAGAATGTAACTAACACACAGAAACGCTAATCCCCAGGACGCTGCAGAATGTAACTAACACACAGAAACGCTAATCCCTGGGACGCTGCAGAATGTAACTAACACACAGAAACGCTAATCCCCGGGATGCTGCAGAATGTAACTAACACACAGAAACGCTAATCCCCAGGACGCTGCAGAATGTAACTAACATACAATAACGCTAATCCCCGAGATGCTGCAGAATGTAACTAACACACAGAAACGCTAATCCCCGAGACGCTGCAGAATGTATCTGACACACAGAAACGCTAATCCCCGAGACGCTGCAGAATGTAACTAACATACAATAACGCTAATCCCCGAGACGCTGCAGAATGTAACTAACACACAGAAACGCTAATCCCCGAGACGCTGCAGAATGTAACTAACGCACAAAAACGCTAATCCCCAGGACGCTGCAGAATGTAACTAACACACAAAAACGCTAATCCCCGGGACGCTGCAGAATGTAATAACACACAGAAACGCTAATCCCCAGGAAACTGCAGAAATGTAACTAACACACAGAAACGCTAATCCCCAGGACGCTGAAGAATGTAACTAACACACAGAAAAGCTAAACACCTGTGCACTACAGAATGTAACTAACAAACAGAAACCCTAAACACCGGGACGTTGCAGAATGTAACTAACACACAGAAACGCTGATCCCCGGGATGCTGCAGAATGTAACTAACACACAGAAACGCTAATCCCCAGGACACCGCAGAATGTAACTAACACACAGAAACACTAATCCCTGGGACGCTGCAGAATGTAACTAACACACAGAAACGCTAATCCCCGAGATGCTGCAGAATGTAACTAACACACAGAAACGCTAATCCCCGAGATGCTGCAGAATGTAACTAACACACAGAAACGCTAATCCCCGAGATGCTGCAGAATGTAACTAACACACAGAAACACTAATCCCTGGGACGCTGCAGAATGTAACTAACACACAGATACGCTAATCCCCGAGATGCTGCAGAATGTAACTAACACACAGAAACGCTAATCCCCGAGACGCTGCAGAATGTATCTGACACACAGAAACGCTAATCCCCGAGACGCTGCAGAATGTAACTAACACACAGAAACGCTAATCCCCAGGACGCCGCAGAATGTAACGAAGACACAATGACGCTAATCCCCGAGACGCTGCCGGATGTAACTAACATACAATAACGCTAATCCCCGGGACGCTGCAGAATGTAATAACACACAGAAACGCTAATCCCCAGGACGCCGCAGAATGTAACGAAGACACAATGACGCTAATCCCCGAGACGCTGCAGAATGTAACTAACATACAATAACGCTAATCCCCGGGACGCTGCAGAATGTAATAACACACAGAAACGCTAATCCCCAGGACGCCGCAGAATGTAACGAAGACACAATGACGCTAATCCCCGAGACGCTGCCGGATGTAACTAACACACAGAAACGCTAATCCCTGGGACTCTCCAGAATGTAACTAACACACAGAAACGCTAATCCCCGAGACGCTGCAGAATGTAACTAACACACAGAAACACTCATCCCCGAGACGCTGCAGAATGTAACTAACACACAGAAACGCTAATCCCCAGGACGCCGCAGAATGTAACCAACACACAGAAACACTAATCCCCGGGACGCTCCAGAATGTAACTAACACATCGAAACACTAATCCCCGGGACGCTCCAGAATGTAACTAACACACAGAAACGCTAATCCCTGGGACTCTCCAGAATGTAACTAACACACAGAAACGCTAATCCCCAGGACGCCGCAGAATGTAACTAACACACAGAAACGCTAATCCCCAGGACGCTCCAGAATGTAACTAACACACAGAAACGCTAATCCCCGAGACGCTGCAGAATGTAACTAACACACAGAAACGCTAATCCCTGGGACGCTCCAGAATGTAACAAACACACAGAAACGCTAATCCCCGAGACGCTCCAGAATGTAACTAACACACAGAAACACTAATCCCCGGGACGCTCCAGAATGTAACTAACATACAGAAACACTAATCCCCGAGACGCTGCAGAATGTAACTAACACACAGAAACGCTAATCCCCGAGACGCTGCAGAATGTAACTAACATACAGAAACGCTAATCCCCGGGACGCTGCAGAATGTAACTAACAGACAGAAACGCTAATCCCCAGGACGCTGCAGAATGTAATAACACACAGAAACGCTCATCCCTGGGACGCTCCAGAATGTAACTAACACACAGAAACGCTAATCCCCGGGACGCTCCAGAATGTAACTAACACACAGAAACGCTAATCCCCGGGACGCTGCAGAATGTAACTAACACACAGAAACGCTAATCCCCAGGACACCGCAGAATGTAACTAACACACAGAAACGCTGATCCCTGGGACGCTCCAGAATGTAACTAACACACAGAAACGCTAATCCCCAGGACGCTGCAGAATGTAACTAACACACAGAAACGCTAATCCCTGGGACGCTGCAGAATGTAACTAACACACAGAAACGCTGATCCCTGGGACGCTCCAGAATGTAACTAACACACAGAAACGCTAATCCCCAGGACGCTGCAGAATGTAACTAACACACAGAAACGCTAATCCCTGGGACGCTGCAGAATGTAACTAACACACAGAAACGCTAATCCCCGGGATGCTGCAGAATGTAACTAACACACAGAAACGCTAATCCCCGAGATGCTGCAGAATGTAACTAACACACAGAAACGCTAATCCCCGAGACGCTGCAGAATGTATCTGACACACAGAAACGCTAATCCCCGAGACGCTGCAGAATGTAACTAACACACAGAAACGCTAATCCCCGAGACGCTGCAGAATGTAACTAACGCACAAAAACACTAATCCCCAGGACGCTGCAGAATGTAACTAACACACAAAAACGCTAATCCCCGGGACGCTGCAGAATGTAATAACACACAGAAACGCTAATCCCCAGGAAACTGCAGAAATGTAACTAACACACAGAAACGCTAAACACCTGTGCACTACAGAATGTAACTAACAAACAGAAACCCTAAACACCGGGACGTTGCAGAATGTAACTAACACACAGAAACGCTAATCCCTGGGACGCTCCAGAATGTAACTAACACACAGAAACGCTAATCCCCAGGACGCTGCAGAATGTAACTAACACACAGAAACGCTAATCCCTGGGACGCTGCAGAATGTAACTAACACACAGAAACGCTAATCCCCGAGACGCTGCAGAATGTAACTAACACACAGAAACACTAATCCCTGGGACGCTGCAGAATGTAACTAACACACAGAAACTCTAATCCCCGAGATGCTGCAGAATGTAACTAACATACAATAACGCTAATCCCCGAGATGCTGCAGAATGTAACTAACACACAGAAACGCTAATCCCCGAGACGCTGCAGAATGTAACTAACATACAATAACGCTAATCCCCGAGATGCTGCAGAATGTAACTAACACACAGAAACGCTAATCCCCGAGACGCTGCAGAATGTATCTGACACACAGAAACGCTAATCCCCGAGACGCTGCAGAATGTAACCAACACACAAAAACACTAATCCCCGGGACGCTGCAGAATGCAGTAACACACAGAAACGCTAATCCCCGGGACGCTGCAGAATGTAACTAACGCACAAAAACGCTAATCCCCAGGACGCTGCAGAATGTAACTAACACACAAAAACGCTAATCCCCGGGACGCTGCAGAATGTAACTAACACACAGAAACGCTAATCCCCGGGACGCTGCAGAATGCAGTAACACACAGAAACGCTAATCCCCGGGACGCTGCAGAATGTAACTAACGCACAAAAACGCTAATCCCCGGGACGCTGCAGAATGTAATAACACACAGAAACGCTAATCCCCGAGACGCTGCAGAATGTAACTAACACACAGAAAAGCTAAACACCTGTGCACTACAGAATGTAACTAACAAACAGAAACCCTAAACACCGGGACGTTGCAGAATGTAACTAACACACAGAAACCCTAAACACCGGCCCAACGTGTCTGTGCCGGCCATCAAGCATTCTCATCCCACTTTCCAGCACTTGGCCGGTAGCCTTGTATGCTATGGCGTTTCAAGTGCACATCTAAATACTTCTTAAATGTTTTCAGGCTTCCTGCCTCCACCACCTCTTCAGGCAGTGCATTCCAGATTCCAGACACCCTCTGGGTGAAAAATGTTTCCTCAAATCCCTCCTCTCTAAACCTCCTGCCCCTTACCTTAAATCTATGCCCCCTGTTTATTGACACCTCCCCTAAGGGAAAAAGTTTCTTCCCATCTATCCTATCAGTGCCCCTCATAATTTTGTACACCTCAATCATGTCCCCCCTCAGCCTTCTCTGCTCTAAGGGAAACAACTCTAGTCTTTCCAGTTTCTCTTCATAGCTGAAATGCTCCAGCCCAGGCAACATCCTGGTGAATCTCCTCTGCACCCTCTCCAGTGCAATCACATCCTTCCTACAGTGCGGTGACCAGAACTGTCCACAGTACGCCAGCAATGTCCTAACTAGCGTTTTATACAGCTCCATCATAACCTCCCTGCTCTTCTATGCTTTGGCTAGTAAAGACATGTATCCCATATGCCTTCCTAACCACCTTATCTACCTTCAGTCGTCTGTGGATAAGTACACCAAGGTCCCTCTGACCCTCTGTACTTCCTAGGGTCCTACCATCCATTGTATACTCCCTTGCCTTGTTAGTCCTCCCAAAATGTATCACCTCACACTTCTCAGGATTAAATTTCATTTGCCACTGCTCTGCCCATCTTACCAACCCACCTATATCTTCCTGTAATCTAAGGCTTTCCTCCTCACTATTTATGACACCACCAATTTTCATGTCTTCTGTGAACTTACTGATCATACCTACTATATTCGTTGTCCTCCAATCCTCAGGTACCTCTCCTGTGGCCAGAGAGGATTTGAAAACTTGTGTCAGAGGCCCTGCTATCTCCTCCATTGCCTCACATAATCGCCTCAAATAATAATAACATCTCATCTGGGCCTGGGGATTTAACCACTTTTAAGCCCGCTAAAACAGCTAATACTTCCTCCCTTTCAATGCTAATTCGTTCAAGTGTATCATAACACCCCTCCCTGATCTCTACACCTACATCGTCCTTCTCCATACTGAACACAGATGAAAAGTAATCATTTAATCACCTATGTCCTGCGGCTACACATACAGATTGCCACTCTGTTCCCTAATGGGCCCTACTCTTTCCCTGGTTATCCTCGTGCCTTAATATACTCATAAAATGTTTTGGGATTTTCCTTTATCTTGCCCGCCAGTGTTTTTTCATGTCCCCTCTTCGCTCTCCTAATTTCTTTTTTAAGTACCGCCCCCCCCCCCACCCCCCATCCCCACACTTGCGATACTCCTTTAGTGCTTCCGATGTTTTCAGTGCTCTGAATCTGCCATAAGCCTCCTTTTTTTTCCTTATCCAATCCTCGATATCCCTCGACATCCAGGGTTCCCTGGACTTGTTGGTTCTACCCTTCACCTTTACGGGAACATGTTGGAACTGAACTCTCACTATTTCCTTTTTGAATAACTCCCACTGATCTGATGTTGACTTTCCTACAAGTAGCTGCTCCCAGTCCACTTTGGCCAAATCCTGTTTTATCATATTGAAATCGGCCTTCCCCCAATTCAGTACTTTTATTTCCGGTCCCTCTTTGTCCTTTTCCATAATTACCTTAAATCTTACAGAGTTATTGTCACTATCCCCGAAATGATCCCCCACTGACACTTCTACCACTTGTCCAGCTTCATTCCCTAGGATTAGGTCCAGTACTGCCCCTTCTCTTGTTGGACTTCTTTTGTGCTGGCTTAAAAAGCTCTCCTGTATGCATTTTAAGAATTCCGCCCCCTTTAAGCCTTTTGCACTAAGACTGTTGATATTGGGGAAGTTGAAATCCCCTACTATTATTACCCTATTATTTTTACACCTCTCTGAGATTTGCCTACATATCTGCTCCTCTATCTCCCCCTAACTGTTTGGAGGCCTATAGTACACTCCCAGCCAAGTGATTGCCCCCTTTTTGTTTTTAAGTTCTGCCCATATGGCCTCATTTGAGGAACCTTCTAAGATATCATCCCTCCTTACTGCAGTAATTGACTCCTTGATCAACAGTGCAATACCACATCCTGTTTTACACCCTCCCCCGTCATGCCTGAAGATTCTATACCCTAGAATATTGAGCTGCCAGTCCTGTCCTTTCCTCAACCATGTCTCTGTGATAGCAATAATATCATAATCAATGTGTTAATCAATGCCTTCAATTCATCTGCCTTACTAGTTAGACTCCTTGCGTTAAAATAGATGCAATTCAGCCTTGCATTATTGGCTTGTGCCAGGTCTATATTTGCTCTGCCTTCCAGACTGACTCAGTTTCACTTCTGTATTTGACTGTGCATCACCCCCTACTGTCCCTCCACTCTGTATCCCATCCGCTTGCCAAATTAGTTTAAACCCTGCCACAGCAGCACAATGAAATCTCCCAGCAAGGATGTTGCAACCGTCCAACTTGTACAGGTCCCAACTTCTATGGGAAGCAAGGGAGGAAATTTCTGGGGCCCTGGCAGAGATTTTTATATCATCGTTAGCCACGGGTGAGGTACCAAAAGACTGGAGGATAGCTAATGTTGTGCCTTTATTTAAGAAGGGCAGCAGGGATAAGCCAGGGAACCACAGGCCGGTGAGCCTTACATCAGTGGTGGGAAAGTTATTGGAAGGGATTCTGAGAGACAGGATTTATATGCATTTGGAAAGGCATGGTCTGATTAGGGATAGTCAGCATGGCTTTGTGCGTGGGAAATAATGTCTCACGAATTTGATTGAGTTTTTCGAGGAGGTGACCAAGAGGATTGACGAGAGCGGGGTGATGGACGTTGTCTACATGGACTTTAGCAAGACCTTTGACAAGGTCCCGCATGGTAGGCTGGTCCAGAAGTTTCGAACACGTGGGATCCAGGGTGAGCTAGCCAATTGGATACAAAATTGGCTTGGTGATAGGAGGCAGAGGGTGGTAGTGGAGGGTTGTTTTTCAGATTGGAGGCCGGTGACCAGTGGTGTGCCTCAGGGATCAGTGCTGGGCCCTCTGTTGTTTATCATATATATTAATGACTTGGATGTGAATGCAGGGGGCATGATTAGTAAGTTTGCAGAAGACGCCAAAATTGGTGGTATAGTGGACAGTGAAGAAGGTTGTCTAAGGTTACAACAGGATATCTATCAACTGGGAAAGTGGGCAAGGGAATGGCAAATGCAATTTTACACAGACAAGTGTGAAGTGATGCATTTTGGGAAGTTAAACCAGGGCAGGACATATACAGGGAATGGCAGGGCCCTGGGGAGTGTTGTTGAGCAGAGAGACCTTGGGGTGCAAGTACATAGTTCCCTGAAAGTGGCAACACAGGTCGACAGGGTGGTGAAGAAGGTGTATGGCATGCTTGCCTTCATCGGCCGAGGCATTGAGTACAAGAGTTGGGACGTCATGTTACAGTTGTACATAACATTGGTTAGGCCGCATTTGGAGTACTGTGTGCAGTTCTGGTCGCCACACTACAGGAAAGATGTGATTAAACTAGAGAGGGTGCAGAAAAGATTCACATGGATGTTGCCTGGTTTGGAGGGCTTGAGTTATAAAGAGAGATTGGATATGCTGGGTCTGTTTTCCTGGAACGAAGGAGGCTGAGAGGGGACATGATAGAGGTATATAAAATTATAAGAGGCATAGATAGGGTAGATAGCCAGAGTCTGTTTCCAATGGTAGGGGTGACTAAAACTAGAGGGCATAGGTTTAAGGTGAGAGGGAGGATGTTTAAAGGGGATCAAAGGGGTTAATTTTTCACACAGGGAATAGTGGGTATCTGGAATGAGCTGCCTGAGGAGGTGGTGGAGGCAGGAACAGTAGCGACATTTAAGAGGCATCTGGACTGGTACTTGAATGAGCAAGGCATAGAGGGATATGGAATTAATGCAGGCAGGTGGGATTAGTATAGATAGGCATTATGGTCGGCATGGACAGGGTGCGCCGAAGGGCCTGTTTATATGCTGTACAACTCTATGACTCTATGACCTTCACCAGAAACATACTCAGTGATCCAGGAAACTAAAGCCCTCCCTCCTGCACCATCTCTTCAGCCACGCGTTCTTCTGCTCTATCCTCCTATTCCTATACTCACTAGCACGTGGCACCGGGAGTAATCCAGAGATTACAACCTTTGAGGTCCTGCTTTTTAATCTGCTACCTAACTCCCTAAATTCTTGTTGCAGGACCTCATCCCTCTTTATACCGATGTCATTGGTACCGATGTGTACCACGATCTCTGACTGTTTACCTTTCAGAATGTAACTAACACACAGAAACACTTATCACCAGGACACTGCGGAATGTAACTAACACACAGATACAGAGGGTAACTGACACATGGGTAACACAGAATGTAACAGTACATTTACTGTGATGTTATTATCATTATCAATGTTTCTTTACTCCACAACGTGCACAGCTGCACTTGATGTTCAAAGTTTGTTCCCCGTGGTCACTGATTGTGAAAGTGCTTTGTGTTCATTGAGAGTCCAGTATCACTGTTGCTTCCTCTGGCTCTCTATTGTCCTGTCATGATGTCAGTCTGAGATGCTGGCGACTCTAAAGGACATTTCCTGGGTGGATGCTGTGAGGTTGTTTCCCCTGGCTCGGGAATCTAGAATACAGGGTCACAGTCTCAGACTAAAGGGTTGGCCATTGAGGACTGAGATGAGAGGACATTTCTGCACTCAGAGTGTGGTGAATCTTTGGAATTCTCTACCCCAGAGAGCTATGAATGTTCAGTCGTTCAAGGCTGAGATCAGTAAATTTTTGCGCACTGAGGTATAGGGCAGGAGAGTGGAATTGAGGTCAAAGATCAGCTGTGATCATGTTAAATGGCAGAGAAAGCCCGAGGGATCAGTTGACCTATGACACCTGCGATATCTTAATGTTGCTATTGGCAACCACATCCGCAACCCCCCCCCCCGCCCCACCGAACCCTGACCTCCACACCCCTGCCCCGGATCACCCAATTGGTCATCCCTTGTGTGTAAAGTAAGACAGTGAGCATGGCTGACTGTGAACACGTGAGGATGCAGAATGAAGGCTAGTGGGGACCTCGCGGGTTATTGATGGCTGGGGGCCTGGGGCCCCCACGTGGATAAAGAGCAGCAAATAAAGGTAACACGGAGAGTTCTGTCCCATGAAGTTCTGCTGGCTGGCTGCAGTGGGTGGGGCCTGGGGAAGGGGCATCGTCTCTGTGGGGTGTAGCCTGTGGGATCAGGGGATTCCCATGCTGGGCAGGCCTGGTAGAGGGAAGTAAAAGGATTAAAATGATCAATGAGCAATCGGATCTCTGAATACAATAAAATCTCTCAGTTTACGAGTGGAACACGTCGGTAAGAATCACAGGCATTTAGAAGAGATCGAAACTGCACAAAGGCAGTTGGTATTTTCTCCGATGAAGCTTCACTTTGAAACAGAGCTCGTTTACAGACCCCCAACACTCTCCGAACCATCAGCAGCTTACGTTCAAATCATACAGCAGGGTTTGGTGGGAGGGTTTCGACTGATCTTTCACTGTGAAGAGTGGCAGTCACAGCAAGCAGGGTGTGGAGAATCAACGCAGTGTTGTTGCAGCTATGTCCGAGCTGCAATTCCTGTGAGTGCATTTATCCGAGTGCCTGATTGGAGTATGCAATGTGATCACAACTGGTGTGAGAATTGGCCTCAGCCAGCCCACGTTAGGAAGAGGCAATCAGCCACGGTCTCTGCCCTTCATCATTAGAATGTTCCTAAGTACGCATCATGAGAGATGACTGTGTATCTCTCAGAGCCGGATAGCTTGCTGACACTCCTGGTCTAACCTTAGATCTGAATGTGGCCATGTGGGCGAATCTCCTGCACAAGGCAGCCTAGCCCAGCAAGGGTCAGCGCTCCCTGGAACCCATCCCAGCAGGGATCAGCCCCTGCCCCCCCTCCCCCCACCAGAACCCACCCCAGCAGGGATCAGTGCCCGCCCCCAGAACCCACCCCAGCAGGGGTCAGCACCCCCTGGAACCCACCCCAGCAGGGGTCAGCACCCCCAAAGCCCACCCCAGCAGGCTTAGCATTCCCAGAGCCCATTCCAGCAGGGTTCAGCGCCCCCTGGAACCCATCCCAGGCAGGGGCCTGCACTCCCAGAGCCATCCCAGCAGAGTTAGCAGGGAGGGAATTTGCAGAGAAGCAATACTAATTCTGTCATTTCTTTTTGTTTTGGGACAGAAAGGCAACATTTACTTGGCGGACTATGAGATGATGGATGGAATTCCTGCCAATTCCACTGACCCCTGCACCACACAGTACCTGACAGCGCCTGTGTGCTTGCTGTACAATAACGCAAGGAATAAATTAGTTCCCATTGCAATCCAGGTAGGTGGCCTCTTCAGTCGAGAAAACAAACCCCCAAGAGCAAGACAGTGCCAAGTGGGACAAATGTGTGGGCGGCGCAGTGGTTAGCACCGCAGCCTCACAGCTCCAGCCACCTGGGTTCAGTTCTGGGTACTGCCTGTGCGGAATTTGCAAGTTCTCCCTGTGTCTGCGTGGGTTTCTACCTGGTGCTCCGGTTTCCTCCCACAGCCAAAGACTTGCAGGTTGATAAGTAAATTGGCCATTGTAAATTTCACCTAGTGTAGGTAGGTGGTCGGAAAATTAAGGGAAGGTGGGAATGTGGTAAGGAATATGGGATTAATGTAGGGTTAGTATAAATGGGTGGTTGATGGTTGGTACAGACTTGGTGGGCCAAAGGACCTATTTCAGTGCTGTATCTATAAATAAATAAGGGTCAAAGGGCTCAATAAATAGCAGCACATTTTAGGATTGTCAGAGGAAGGAAAGACGAGGGGGGTGGGGGGGGAAACTAGTTTCAATTTACAGGCCCTGTGAAAGAGAGAGCTGGAGCCAGTGACCTCAATGAGTCTTCAACCCTGTAGGAGAAGTGTGGCCATAGAATTATACAGCATAATAGGAGGCTATTCAGTCCATCGTGCCTGTGCTGGCTCTTTGAAAGAGTATCCAATTAGTCCCACTCCCCCTGCTTGTTTCCCATAGCCCTGTGCATATCTCTTCAAGTGTTTAACCAATTTCCTTTTGAAACTTACAAATGAATCTGTTTCCAGTTCATAACGACTCACCATGTAAAGAGAAACCCTCCTCTTCTCTCCTCTGGTTCTTTTGCCAATTATTTTAAATCTGTGTCCTCTGATTAATGACCCTCCTGCCAGTCCAGACAGTGTCTCCCTATCTACTCTATCAACACCCCTCATAATTTTGAACATCTCTATTAAATCTTCCTTTAACCTTCTCTGCTCTAAGGAGAACGATCCCAGCTTCTCCAGTCTCTCCACATCACTGAAATTTCTCATCCCCGGCACCATTCTGGTAAATCTCCTCTGCACCCTCTCCAAGACCTTAACATCCCTGCTAAAGTGTGTTGCCCAGAATTGGACACAATACTCCAGCTGAGGCTGAACCAGTGTTTGATACAGGTTTACCATACTGAAGACCAAAGTTCGGAAAGTCCTCATCAGGGAACTCCTCTTTGCTGACGATGCTGCATTAACATCCCACACAGAAGAGTGTCTGCAGAGATGCATCAACAGGATCGCAGCTGCCTGCAACGAATTTGGCCTAACCATCAGCCTCAAGAAAACGAACATCATGGGACAGGACGTCAGAAATGCTCCATCCATCAATATTGGCGACCACGCACTGGAAGTGGTTCAAGAGTTCACCTACCTAGGCTCAACTATCACCAGTAACCTGTCTCTAGATGCAGAAATCAACAAGCGCGTGGGAAAGGTGTCCGCTGCTATGTCCAGACTGGCCAAGAGAGTGTGGGAAAATGGCGCACTGACACGGAACACAAAAGTCCGAGTGTATCAAGCCTGTGTCCTCAGTACCTTGCTCTATGGCAACGAGGCCTGGACAACGTATGTCAGCCAAGAGCGACATCTCAATTCATTCCATCTTCGCTGCCTCTGGAGAGTCCTTGGCATCAGGTGACAGGACTGTATCTTCAACACAGAAGTCCTCGAGGCGGCCAACATCCCCAGCATATACACTCTACTGAGTCAGCGGCGCATGAGATGGCTTGGCCATGTGAGCCGCATGGAAGATGGCAGGATCCCCAAGGACGCATTGTACAGCGAGCTCGTCGCTGGTATCAGACCCACCAGCCGTCTATGACTCCACTTTAAAGACGTCTGCAAATGCGACATAAAGTCCTGTGACATTGACCACAAGTCGTGGGAGTCAGTTGCCAGTGATCGCCAGAGCTGGCGGACAGCCGTAAAGGCGGGGCTAAAGTGTGGCGAGTCAGAGAGACTTCGCAGTTGGCAGGAAAAATAACAGAAGCGCAAGGGAAGAGCCAACTGTGTAACAGCCCCGACAACCAATTTTATCTGTAGAACCTGTGGAAGAGTCTGTCACTCTAGAATTGGCCTTTATAAGCACTCCAGGCAAACCACTGACCACCTCCAGGCGCATATCCATTGTCTCTCGAGATAAGGAGGCCCAAAAGAAGAAGAAAAGGCACTGCTTCACAAACCACTGACCACCTCTAGGCACTTACCCATTTTCTTTCGAGACAAGGAGGCCAAAGAAGACCATACTGTGCAGAATGCTTTATTTATAGCTTAGGAGGAAAAAGATGAGATAGTTTCGAGTCATATCAATACATTAAATAGAGACATATAGGTTACAACAGAGAGAGAGGGGGGAGATAGAAAGAATTTCTGTATTTATTGCCTTTCACAGCCTCAGAGTGACTCAAAGCACTTTGCTCCGGTGAAGTTTCAGCAGGTGGTCAAGCCGGTGCCTAGGCAAGCATAGTCGGGGGGGCGACTGGGCATCTGCCGGATGGACATAGAGGTCAGGGCAGGTAGTTCAGGAGTTCCCAGAGGACATTTCTAACTGGTATTCAGTTCTGAATACCGATGGGAAAGAGGGTTCCTCTGGAGAATGCACTGAGAGTCATGACCGGAACATCATGGGTGACTCAGCTGTGCTGGGATGGAGAAAAGGGACAAATGGGCAATAGCAATAGGGGATCCGATGGTTAGAGGAACAGATGTGGTCGCAGACGTGATTCCAGGATGGTATGTTGCCTCCCTAGTGCAAGGGTCATGGATATCACCGAGCGGTTACAGAATATTCTGGAGGGTGAGGGTGCACAGCCGGTGGTCGTGATCCACATTGGTACCAATGATATAGGTAGAAAGAGGGATGAGATCCTGCAAAAAGAATTTAGGGAGCTAGGTAGCAGATTAAAAAGCAGGACCTAAAAGGTTGTAATCTCTGGGTTTCTCCCAGTGCCATGGCTAGTGAGTGTAGGAATAGGAGGTTAGGGCGGATGAATGCATAGCTGAAGAGATGGTGCAGGAGGGAGGGCTTTAGTTTCCTGGATCACTGGGCCTGTTTCTGGCGAAGGTGGGATCTGTACAAGTTGGACGGGTTGCACCTGAACCGGAACGGGACCAACATCTTTGCTGGGAGGTTTGCTAGTGCTGTTGTGGTGTTTAAAGTAATTTGGCAGGGGAATGAGATACAGAGTGGAAGTACAGTAGGGGGTGATGTACAATCAAATATAGAAGAGAAGCTAAGTCAGTCTGAAGTCAGTAAATTTAGACTTGTTAAGGCTCAAGCAAATAATACAAGGCTGGATTGTATCTATTTTAATGCAAGGAGTCTTACTAGTAAGGCAGATGAATTGAGGCCGTTGATTAACACATGGGAATATGATATTGCCATCACTGAGAACATGGTTGAGGGAAGGGCAGGACTGGCAGCTCAATATCCCAGGGTATAGAATCTTCAGACATGATAGGGGAGGGTGCAAAAGAGGAGCTGGCATTGCACTGTTGATTAAGGAGTCAATGACTGCAGAAGTACGGGATGATGTCTGAGAAGGTTCCTCTAATGAGGCCATATGGGTAGAAATTAAAAACAAAAAGGGGGCAATCACTTGGCTGGGAGTGTACTACAGGTCTCCAAACAGTCAGGGAGAGATAGAGGAGCAAATATGTAGGCAAATCTCACAGAGGTATAAAAATAATAGGGTAATAATATTAGGGGATTTCAACTTCCCCTATATTAAAGGGGATGGTATTGGTGCAAAAAGCTTAAAGGGGGCGGAATTCTTCAAGTGCATTCAGAAGAGCTTTTTGAGCCAGCATGTAGAGAGTCCTACAATAGAAGGGGCGGTACTGGACCTAATTCCTAGGGAATGAAGCCGGTAGAAGTGGCAGTGGAGGAGCATTTCGGGGATAGTGACCATAGCGCTGTCAGATTTAAGGTAGTTATGGAAAAGGACATAGACGGACCAGAAATAAAAGTACTGAATTGGGGGAAGGCCGATTTCAATATGATTAAACAGGATCTGGCCAAAGTGGACTGGGAGCAGCTACTTATAGGAAAGTCTACATCAGACCAGTGGGAGTCATTCAAAAAGGAAACAGTGAGGGTTCAGGTCCAACATGTTCCCTTAAAGGTAAAGAGTAGGACCAACAAGTCCAGGGAACCCTGGATGTCAAAGGATATAGAGGATTGGATAAGGAAATAAAGGAGGTTTATGGCAGATTCAGAGGGCTGACAATAGCGGAGGCCCTAGAGGAGTATAGCAAGTGTAGGGGAGTACTTAAAAAAGGAATTAGGAGAGTGAAGAGGGGGCATGAAAAAACACTGGCAGACAAGGTAAAGGCGTTTTATAAGGATATTAAGGGCAAAAGGATAACTAGGGAAAAAGTGGGGCCCATTAGGGATCAAAGAGGCAATCTGTGTGTGGAGCTGCAGGACATCGGTGAGGTTTTAAATGATTACTTTTCATCTGTGTTCACTATGGAGAAGGACAATGTAGGTGTAGAGATCAGGGAGGGGGATTGTTATATACTTGGACAAATTAGCATCAAAAAGGAGGAAGTATTAGCTGTTTTAGCGGGCTTAAGGGTGGATAAATCCCCAGGCCCAGATGAGATGTATCCCAGGCTGTTATGTGAGGCAAGGGAGGAGATAGCAGGGGCTCTGACACAAATTTTCAAATCCTCTCTGGCCACAGGAGAGGTACCAGAGGATTGGAGGACAGCGAATGTGGTACCATTATTCAAGAAGGGTAGCAGTGATAAACCAGGCAATTACAGGACGGTGAGTCTAACATCAGTGGTAGGGAAATTATTGGACAAATTGTGAGAGACAGGATTAATCTCCACTTGGAAAGGCAGGGATTAATCAGGGATAGTCGGCATAGCTTTGTCAGTGGGGCATCGTGTGTAACAAATTTGATTGGATTTTTCGAGGAGGTGACTAGATGTGTAGATGAGGGTAAAGCAGTTAATGTAGTCTACATGGACTTCAGTAAGGCTTTTGATAAGGTCCCGCATGGGAGATTGGTCAAGAAGGTAAGAGCCCATGGGATCCAGGGCAATTTGGCAAATTGGATCCAAAATTGGCTTAGTGGCAGGAGGTAGAGGGTGATGGTCGAGGGTTGTTTTTGCAAGTGGAAGCCTGTGACCAGTGGTGTACCGCAGGGATCGGTGCTGGGACCCTTGCTGTTTGTAGTGTACATTAATGATTTAGACGTGAATATAGGAGGTATGATCAGTAGGTTCGCAGATGACATGAAAAGTGGTGGTGTCTGTAAATAGTGAGGAGGAAAGCAGGGCGATATAGTTGGGCTGGTAAGATGGGCAGAGCAGTGGCAAATGGAATTTAATCCTGAGAAGTGTGAGGTGATGCTGTTTGGGAGGACTAACAAGGCAAGGGAATATACAATGGCTGGTAGGACCCTAGGGACTACAGAGGGTCAGAGGGACATCGGGGTGCTTGTCCATAGATCACTGAAGGCAGCAGCACAGGTAGATAAGGTGGTTAGGAAGGCATTTGGGATTCTTGCCTTTATTAGCTGAGGCATAGAATATAAGAGCAGGAAGGTTATGTTAGGGCTGTATAAAACACTGGTTAGGCCACAGCTGGAGTACTGTCTACAGTTCTGGTTACCACATTATAGGAAGGATGTGATTGCACTGGAGAGGGTGCAGAGGAGATTCACCCAGATATTCGCAAAATACTGCAGTTGCTGGAAATCTGAAATAAAAACAAAAAATGCTGGAAATACTCAGCAGGTCTGGCAGCATCTGTGGATAGAGAAGCAGAGTTAACGTTTCAGGGTCACTGAATTAGATTGGATGGGTGCTTGATGGTCGGCGCAGACGCGTTGGGCCAAAGCTGTATAACTCTATGACTCTAAGTATTTCTTGACGTGCAGTCACTACTTTAATGTAGAAAACATGACTGCCAATTTGCACAAAGCAAACCTCCACAAACAGCAGTGAGATAATGACCAGATAAATGTTCAGTGATGTTGGCCAGGACTCCAGGGAGATCTCCCTGCCCTTCTTCTGCTGTGGGATTTTTTACACCCACCTGAGGGGGGACGGGGCCTCATCTGAAAGACATGCACTGTGTATCAGTCAGTGTGCAGCTCGTGGTCAGTGTATGGATACTGGTCAATGTATGGACTCAAGCTAGTTTTAGATTTTCAAGTATTTCTCCGAAATATGGCTAGTGTTAACAGGTATAAAGAATCCGTGCAATATCTCTGCCATCTCGCTGTGATCTCTGGTGGTTACAGCTGTTCGATTCCCTCCTGATGCTCACTGTCAATATATTCTGTATATATCAGTACTGGGAAATTCTACCGGATGTCTCCCCACATCTCTGATTTGTGTCTCTATTTGTCCCCCTACTCTTCATTGTAGTTTCTTGAGCCGACTCTAACTGCCTGCTACATCAATCCCAATTGTTCTTACCCTTTACTTCCTTACACGTTCTAAAGTTTTTCTGTTTTTATTTTGGTCCGTTCTGATCTCCCTTGTGCTGCAGCTCTTGCTACCTCTCCCTATTTCCTAAACGCAATACAAACCCATTCCTGTTAAAATAACTGTAAATATTCTCGTTCTTTGTTTTTTAGTTACAGATTCCCTTTTAATATTTCCAAACATTTGCAAGGCTCTGATTCCCTGCTCCTCAAGTTTGTATAAAAGTATTTAAACCGCTCCTCTATTATGTTCTTCCTGTTCTATAACCTCTGGTCCCTCTGCCTTTCCTAGCTTCTCTTGTTTTCTTGACTCTACTCTGTTCTGTCATCCCTTCACTTTTATCATGTCAATTTAGTCTTCTTCACTGCCCTATTAATTCATTCCTCCATCTACCTTGTCCTATTCATTCATCCCCCGCTGTCCTAATCGCATTTTGTGCCACGATGATTCTGACAAAACACATCCCATTGGAGGAATCTTCCCTATCCCAGTACTCATTCCACTGACCCTGCAATTCAAACCCCTCCATTTAACAACACTTTGCAAGTTCCATGTTGAGGTACTCAGTCCATTCCTGTCCAAGGCCGCTACGCTTTATGTCCTAATCTTCAAACCAGTAGATCGCCTTTACTCTGCCCTACGTTGTTTTGCCACAACTTCTGCCTTCTGTTCTGAGGTTTATTTGTGATTTACTTGATATATTCTTTGGGTTCTGATAAAAACCCAGTGAAAGTTACTGACCGAATCTCTGGCCCCGAATAACGAGGACCTTTTTCCACAGCTGAAACAGAACCCTGGGCCGGAAAATCCCATATTCCTCCCCACTGACGATAAGTATGATTGGTTGTTGGCAAAAATATGGGTGAGGTCGGCGGACTTCCAAATTCATCAGACTGTCACCCACCTCCTGAGGACTCACCTCCTCTCGGAAGTGTTTGGTATAGCACTGTATCGACAGTTTCCAGCTGTGCACCCTCTGTTTAAGGTATGTTCTCTTCAGGTTGCAGGATATAAATAAAAGCACCTCATTCAAGCTGCATCTGCTCATCATCAACCAGGTGAGTCTGGGTTAGGGCTGAAGCTTCGCCTCTGGATTTGGCAAGCAATCCAGCTCAAACTGATGGAAAGGTTTCCTTTCCGCTGGCTATAAGCTTACAGTCAGCTTGGCCAGTCCCAGTCTAGTTGCCAGTGAGCACCAGACCAAAGTACAAAACTACCCTGAATTCTGAATGCGATTGCCAATTTGTGCTGAAGGAGGAAATGGAGAGGTGGCCGGAAATGGGTCAGACATTGTCTTTTGGTACCAGGGTTTGAATCCAGCTCCGAATGATGAGATGAAAGTCACCTCCATCTCTTGCTTATGCTCTCAGTACAAAAGTGCACCTGATTCAGCAGTAATTTTCATTAAATTACCAATTGGATTTGGAGACCACAGAACGGCTGGTGTGGGAAATGTATCACTGGTAAAATAAAGAGTGCTCTTTTGAGTTAAAAACAGAGTGCTGGAAGTACTCAGCAGGTCTGGGAACACCATGTGGAGAGAGAAACAGAATTAGCATTTCAGGTCGGTGACCTTTCATCACTCTTTTGAGTGTCTGGCTAAGAGAGGTTGTTGGGACAGTGTAGAGGGAGCTTTCCTCTGTATTTAACCCCGGTTTTTTTCATTTTATTTGTTTCCTTTTTTTTTAAGGTGGCCTTTATACCCCAGGCCCCTTTTATATATTTTATGTCAAGGGGGCCTTTATTCCTCAGGCCCCCTTTATATACATTTTATATACTTTATTTTAAAAAACAAATAAATAAAACAAACTCAAATTAAAATGCCATTCTCGGCGTCAGTTATGCACTCCAGTCCCTGCGGTGCCCACCGGTCGCGGAAGGCCTCGAGTACTGGCAGACACTGCATGCTCCTTCTCCAGGGACACCCAGGTGCGGACGTATGTATCTAACCCCCGTGCTGTACCCACCCTGGGAGTGTTTGATGGGGCAGCGCAGAGGGAGCTTTACTCTGTATCTAACACCCATTTTTTTTTGATGGGGACAGTGTAGAGGGAATTTTACTCTGTATCTAACCCCGTGCTGTACCTGCCCTGGGAGTGTTTGATGGGGAGAGTGTAGAGGGAGCTTTACTCTGTATCTAACCCCGTGCTGTACCCGCCCTGGGAGTGTTTGATGGGGACAGTGTAGAGGGAGCTTTACTCTGTATCTAACCCCGTGCTGTACCTGCCCTGGGAGTGTTTGATGGGGACAGTGTAGAGGGAGCTTTACTCTGTATCTAACCCCGTGCTGTACCTGCCCTGGGAGTGTTTGATGGGGAGAGTGTAGAGGGAGCTTTACTCTGTATCTAACCCCGTGCTGTACCCGCCCTGGGAGTGTTTGATGGGGACAGCATAGAGGGAGCTTTACTCTGTATTTAACCCCGTTTTTTTTTTTCTTTTTTTCTTTTTTTTTTGTAGAGGGAGCTTTACTCTGTATCTAACCCCGTACTGTACCTGTCCTGGGGAGTGTTGGATGGGGGACAGTGTAGAGGGAGCTTTACTCTGTATCTAACCCCGTGCTGTACCTGTCCTGGGGAGTGTTTGATGGGGACAGTGTAGAGGGAGCTTGACTCTGTATCTAACCCTGTGCTGTACCTGTCCTGGGGAGTGTTTGATGGGGACAGTGTAGAGGGAGCTTTACTCTGTATCTAACCCCGTACTGTACCTGTCCTGGGGAGTGTTTGATGGGGGACAGTGTAGAGGGAGCTTTACTCTGTATCTAACCCCGTGCTGTACCCGCCCTGGGAGTGTTTGATGGGGAGGTGCAGAGAGAGCTTTACTCTGTATCTAACCCTGTGCTACCTCTGTCCTGGGAGTATTTGACATGAGAATGTAAAGGGGGTATTGGGAGAGAGTGGAGCAATGGGATGAATTTTTAATTGATAGAGGGCAATGGTGAGAGAGTTTGGATCTTTTAGAATTTCTGTTTTCAAAGTGATTTTTAAAATGTAAATCAGCCACCTGTTACCAAGTTAACACCTACCTTCCCTTTTCCCTCCATGTGTGTCTTCAGCTGTTAGTGCCTCATGTCCGATTTACAATTGCAATCAACACCAAAGCGAGAGAGCAGCTGATCTGTGAATACGGCCTCTTTGACAAGGTAAACAACTGTTCAAAACCTGCCGTCCATTGGCCTGTTTAGAGGAGTATGCATCTGATGCCCATCTCATTGTGTACAGGCAAATGGCACAGGAGGAGGAGGCCATGTCCGCCTGGTCCAGCGTGCCATGAATGAGCTCACCTACAAATCATGCTGCTTTCCAGAGAGCATCAAGATGCGGGGAGTTGAGAGCACACAGGATCTGCCTTATTACTACTTCAGGGATGATGGGATGAGAGTCTGGGATGCTGTACAGAGGTAAGTTAAAGGCCTGCGCCCTTTCTCAGTGCCCGTGATTTGGGGTGGCTGGACCCGAAGTTTCAGGGGTGGGGGCGTGGGGTGAGGGGATGGTTTGCCTCTGCTGACAAGACCCATTATCTCTGAAAATAAAAGTAAAATACTGCAGATGTTGGAAAGCTGAAATAAAAACAGAAAGTGCTGGAAATGCTCAGCAGGTCAGGCAGCATCTGTGGAGAGAGAAGCAGAGTTAACGTTTCAGGTCTGTCATCAGAACTGGCAAAGGTTAGAAATGTAATAGGTTTTAAACAAGTAAAGGGGGGGTGGTTAGGAGTGGGGGAAGAGAACAAAAGGGAAGGTGTGTGATAGGACAGAGGGCTGGAGAAATTATTTGACAAGGAGGTCATGGGGCAAAGTCTAAGAGAGTGTGCTAATGGTGTAATGAAAGACAAAACATTAGTGCAGAGAGAGTGTTAATGACAGAATAATGAACAGCTCTAGCCAAAAGCACAAACATGAAAAATCCAGTTTAAGGCAGGCACATGGTAAAAAAAAAAATGATAAAACAAAATAAAATAATAATAAAAAGGGGGCCAGTCATGCTCTTAAATTATTGAACTCATTGTTCAGTCCGGAAGGCTGTAGTGTGCCTATTCGAAAAATGAGGTGCTGTTTCTCGAGCTTATGTTAATGTTCACTGGAACACTGTAGCAGGACAAGGACAGAAATGTGGGCATGAGAGCAGGGGGGTGTGTTGAAATGGCCAGCAACTGGAAGCTCGTGGTCATGCTTTCAGACTGAGCGGAGGTATTCCGCAAAGTGGTCACCCGATTTGCATTTGGTCTCCACAGCATTGAGGAGACCACATTGTGAGCAGCAAATACAGTATACTAAATTGAAAGAAGTACAAATAAATCGCTGCTTCACCTGAAAGGAGCGTTCGGGGCCTTGGATGGTGAGGAGAGAGGAGGTAAAAGGGCAAGTATTACACCTCCTGCGATTGCATGCGAAAGTGCTGTGGGAAGGAGATGAGGTGTCGGGAGTTGATGGAAGAGTGGACCAGGGTGTCGCAGAGGGAACGGCCCCTTTGGAATGCTGAAGGGGAGGGGAGGGGAAGATACGTTTGGTGATGGCATCACGCTGGAGGTGACGGAAATGGCAGTGGATGGTCCTTTAGATGTGGAGGCTTATGGGGTGTAAAGTGAGGACAGGGAGAACCCTGTCGCGGTTCTGGGAGGGAGGGGAAGGGGTGAGGACAGAAGTGCGGGAAATGGGCCGGACACAGTTGAGAGCCCTGTCAATCACAGTGGGGGGGAATCCTCAGTTGAGGATAAAGGAAGACATATCAGAAGTACTGTTGTGAAAGGTTGCATCATCAGAGCAGATGCGTCGGAGACGGAGAAACTGGGAGAATGGAATGGAGTCCTTACAGGAGGCAGGGTGTGAAGAAGTGTAGTCGAGTTAGCTGTGGGAGTCAGTGGGCTTATAATGAATATTAGTGGACGGTCTATTCCCAGAGATGGAGACAGAGAAGTTGAGGAAGGGAAGTGTCGGAGATGGACCATGTAAAGGTAAGAGAAGGGTGGAAATTGGAAACAATGTTGATGAAGTTTTCCAATTCAGGGCGAAAGCAGGAAACGGCACCAATATAGTCATCAATGTACTGGAAAAAGAGTTGGGGGAGGGGTCCTGAGTAGGACTGGAACAAGGAATGTTTGACATACCCCATTATCTCCTGCTGGGAGGCCCACGGCAGATGGGAGGAAAGGTCTGGGCTGTGCTGCCCCAACCTGGTGACTAATCAGTAACTCTTAGCTCACTCCATTGAGAGGATCGAGTGCTGTCACTGTCTGTGGCTGTGGCCCACAACAAACTTCAGGACCTCCGGGGGAGCTGGAAGGGGATAAAGTCTGACATCAAATTTTATCGGCCATCTCTCTGCCCATTATACTAACATATCTCTGTCCTGGAGTCACTCTCTGTCCTCTTCACAGTTAACCACACACTCTGCTTTGGTGCACACTACATGTTTCAATATTGTTTCCTTTACCCAAGTCCAGATTATTTACTGTATTGAGCAGAGTAATGGTCCCAACATCGACCACCGGGGGGACATTGCTACATCCGTCCATACCAAATAACATTGATAATGATGACTCCATGGCCTAGACATTGTTTCCTATCACCCTCCCAACACAAACAATCCCTGTACAGGAATAAGTAACCCCAAAGACTACCTGATCTTGGACCAGACCATTTGAATTTGGGGCTGTTGAGTCAATGGTAGGTCCTCTGAGAAGAAGGAGGGTGTTTGGGGGAGTGGGGCAATTGAAGTGGGGTGCGACCGAAGGGGGTGATCTGGAAATGGGGGTCAGGAGTGGAGGCAGGGATTGCGAGGTGCTGATTGGTAGCTGGTAGAAACCCATGGTTTTGATGTGGGGTCAGGTGGAATACTCCACCGCTGCACATTCAGGGAACAATGCTGAAAAACTTGGATATTTTTTGTGGTGGCCTCCATAAGTACACCCCCCAGGCTAGGCTGCATGTTGACCTGGTATTCCAGAATGCAGAAAGCCCAGCACCTGCTGTATTCAGGAACCAGTTTGGTAAAGGAGGCATCAGACAGGAGTTAGGCTCCATACTGGCACATGGAAAGGGCCTAAAGCATGTTCCAGACACTAGCCCTAGTTGCCTCTTTTGTTGCCTATACCAATATGGCAGATGATGCACTCCTGTAAAACTGCACAGCATCATTTCCAGGCTTCTGTTTTCTTTGTCTTTTTATTCCTAACTTATTATCCAGACTGCCACATTCCCTTTAATACATTCTATCAACAAACAAATGTGGCACCACATCAAATGCCTTTTGAAAATTTATACACGCAGCATTCACTGTATTTCCCATCTGTCAATACATTTAGATTTCCTCAAGGAATTCTATTAAATCTGACAGACATGACTTACATTTTACAAATCCATGCTGACTGTTCCTATTTAGTTCATATCTTTCTGTCTGAGTATTAATTTTACCCTGTATTATGGTCTCTGGAAGCTCACTGTTAGGTTGACTGGTCTGTAGTTGCGTGATTGATCTCTCCCTTTTTGAACACGTGTTAATTAGCAACCCCCTATGACTCTGGCATGACTTCCATATCTTAGGATGTTAGATATTTGTGGTCAGAGCCTCTGTTATTCCCTCTCTGACTTCCCTCCGTATTCCAGGGGTCGGGGTCTTTTCCACTTTGAGTTCCTTCAGTTTCCCCAGTGCTACTTTCCTTATCTATAGTTATCATGTCCAATTACACCACCTTCTCCTCTTGACCCTTTCAATCCCACTACCCCACTCCTCTGCTAAATCTCAGGTTACATTTTGTGTCTCTGCCATTCCTTCATCCTCCATAAGATTTCCCTTTGATCGCTAATCAGCCCTATACTGTTTAAAAAGGCATTACTGTTTCCCTTTCTGTGCCTAGGAAAAGAAACAGGCTACTCCCCATATCCCTTGATTTCCTGAGAGACCAAATATCTGTATCAGCCTTAGATATATCAACGATGGAGCGTCCACAATCCTCTGGGGTAGACAATTCCAAAGATTCACAAACCTTTGAGTGAAGAGATTTCTCCTCATCTCCTAAATGATTGGCTCCTCATCCTGAGGCTATACCCCCATGTTCTAGATTCCCCAGCCAGGGGAAACAACCTCTCAGTGTCAACCCTGTCCAGCCCCTTCAGAATCATGTATGTTTCAATGAAATCTCCTCCCATTCTTACAAACTCAAGAGAATATAGACCCAATTTACTCAGCCTCTTATCACAGGACAATCCTCTCATCTCAGGGACCAATCTAGTGAACGTACTGCCTCCAATCCTTCCTTAAAACCTCACCTATGTCCTCCGGCTCCACACAGATTGCCTCTTTGGTCCCTAATGGGCCCTACTCTTTCCCTGGTTATCCTCTTGCCCTTAATATATTTATAAAACGCCTGAGGATTTTCCTTTATCTTGCCTGCCAGTGTTTTCTCATGCCCCCTCTTCGCTCTCCTAATTACGTTTTTAAGTACCCCCCTACACTTCCTATACTCCTTTACTGCCTCCACTGTTTTCAGTGCTCTGAATCTGCCATAAGCCTTTTTTTTCCTGATCCAATTCTCTGTATCCCTTGACATCCAGGGTTCCCTGGACTTGTTGGTCCTACCCTTCATCTTAATGGGTACATGTTGGCTCTGTACTCTCACTATTTCCTCTTTGAATGACTCCCACTGATCTGATGTAGACTTTCCTACAAGTAGCTGCTCCCAGTCCACTTTGGCCAGATCCTGTTTTATCATATTGAAATCAGCCTTCCCCCAATTCAGTACCTTTATTTCCAGTCCCTGTTTGTCCTTTTCCATAACTACCTTAAATCTGACAATGCTATGGTCACTATCCCCAAAATGTTCCTCCACTGACACTTCTACCATTTCCCTTGAGAAGGTGATGCTGAGCTGCAGTCCATGTGGGGTAGGTACACCCACAGTGCTGTTAGGAAGGGAGTTCCAGGATTTTGACCCAGTGACAGTGAAGGAACGGTGATATAGTTCCAAGTCAGGATGGTGTGCGATTTGGAGGGGAACATGCAGGTGGTGGTGTTCCCATGCATTTGCTGCCCTTGTCCTTCTAGTTGGTAGAGGTCGCGAGTTTGGAAGGTACTGTCTAAGGAGCCTTGGTGCGTTGCTGCAGTGCATCTTGTAGATGGTACACACTGTGTCGGTGGTGAAGGGACTGAATGTTTGTAGATGGGGTGCCAATCAAGTGGGCTGCTTTGCCCTGGATGGTGTCAAGCTTCTTGAGTGTTGTTGGAGCTGCACTCATCCAGGCAAGTAGAGAGTATTCCATCACCCTCCTGACTCGTGCCTTGTTGGTGGCCTGTAGCTCCCTGTTTTCTCTCTCCCTCCTTTCTTGAATAGCAGTATTATATTTGCTAACTTCCAATCAGCTGGGACCTTCCAAGAATCTAGGGAATTTTGGAATATCATAGCCAGCGCATCCACTATCTCTGCAGCTGTCTCTTTTAGAACCTTCAGCATGTAGGCCATCAGGTCCTGGGATTTGCCAGAATTTAGTCCCTTGAGTTTTTCCAGTATTTTTACTCTGCTGATATTAATTACCTTAATTTCCTCACTCTTAGTAGCCCCTACGTTACTATCTATTTCTGGTATGTAACTTGTATTTTCTACTGTGAAGATAGACACAAAATATTTGTTCAGTGTGTCT
Organism: Heterodontus francisci; assembly: GCF_036365525.1. Lineage (NCBI taxonomy): Eukaryota > Metazoa > Chordata > Chondrichthyes > Heterodontiformes > Heterodontidae > Heterodontus > Heterodontus francisci. The sequence continues at coordinate 28,853,633 of NC_090412.1, forward strand.
GCCATTTCCTCATTCCCCATGATAATTTCTCCTGTCTCTGCTTCTAATGGTCTAATGTTTACTTTCGTGCTCTCTTCCTTTTGATATACTTATAAAAGCTCTTACAATCTGTTTTTATATTACTGGCTAGTTTACTCTCATTCTATTTTTTTCCTTTTTTATCTTTGCTGGTTTCTAAAACATTCCCAATCCTCAGACTTATTATTCTTTGCAACATTATAAGTCTCTTTTAATCTAATACTATCATCAACCTCCTTCGGAAGCCACAGGTGGATCTTTCTCACTGAGCTTTTGTTTTGCAATGGAATGTATTTTTGTTGAACATTTTGAATGGTTTCTTTAAATGTTTCCACTTTTTATTTACTACTGTACCTTTTAGTCTATTTACTCAATTGACTCGAGCCAGCTCTCCCCTCATACCTGTGTAAATGGCTTTGTTTAAGTTTAAGATTCTTGTTTGTGATTGGAGTATGTCATTTTCAAACTTAATGTGGAATTCAATTGTATTATGATCACTATTTGCCAGTGGATCGTTTACTATGACATTACTAATTTACCCTGCCTCATTACACAATACTCGATAAAATAGCTTTATCTTGAGTTGGTTCCACAATGTATTGCTCCAGGAAACTACCACAAAAGCATTCTACAAACTCATCTTCCAGACCACCTTTGCCAATTTGATTGGTCCAGTCTATATGAAGATTAAAGTCCCCCACAACTATTACATTGCCTTTGTCACAAGCTGCAATAATTTCTTGTTTAATGCTCTGTCCATTCATATAACTACTGTTAGGGGGCCTATAAACTACTCCCCGAGCATTTTCTCCCCGACCCTTGTTATTCCTAATCTCCACCCATACTGATTGTACTTCCTGATTTTTCTGAGCCAAGATCTTTTCTCACTAATGTCCTTATGTCATCCTTTATTACCAGGGCTACTCCTCCTCCTGCTCTTCCATTCTGCCTGTCTTTTCAAAATATTATGTACCCTGGCATATTTATTTTCCAACCTTGGTCACCTAGTAACCATGTCTCTGTAATGACGATTAGATTTAAACACTTGTTCTCTATTTGTTCATCTATCTTATTGCAGATGCTCCACACATTCAGAAAAAGTAACTTTTGTTTTATTTTTTTTACTACTACTCCCTGCATGCACCTTACTCTCTGATGCATTATTGCTGTTAACCTCTACCCCTTCCTGTGCCAATCAGCTTCTCTTTACCCACATCGATATACTTTTCTGTTGCCTCAATATTTATCTTTCGATTTCTAAATCTCCCTTCACCCAAACCCTCCTCCATCTCTTAGTTTAAAGCTTTTTTTCCCTGGTCGACTCTTATGTTTTACGCTCTGTCCCTTCCTGATACACTTTAGTTATCATTGCCCATATCACAACCCTGCACTATTGTCTTGTACTTTCTCTTTAACTATCTAAATTTCCCCTCACCTGAAGCCCCCCCCCCACTATTTAGTTTAAAGCCCTCTCTACAGCTCTAGTCATATGATTCGCCAGGACACTGGTCCCAGCGCAGTTCAGGTGAACTCCATCCTAATGGTACAGCTCCCTCTTTCCCCAGTACTGGTGCCAATGCCCCTTGAATCAATACCCATTTCTTCCTAACCAATCTTGAGCCACACATTCAACACTCTGATCTTATTTACCCAATGCCAGTTTGCTCATGGCTTAGGTAGTAATCCAGAGATTATTACCTTTGTGGTCTTCCTTTTTTAATTTAGCCCCCAGCTGCTCATACTCCCTCAGCAGAACCTCTTTCTTAGTCCTACTTATGTTGTTGGTACCTACATGGACAGAATGCTCCCACTCCAAGTTCCTCCCCAGCCCTGCAGAGATGTTCTGGCAACTCACCCTTTGGGACTCATGCCCTCAACTGCAGAGAACTGTATCTATCCCCCTAACTATTCTGTCCCCTACTGCAAATACATTACTTTTTACTCCCCCCACTTGAATGGCCCCTTGTACCATGGTGCTGTGCTCAGTTTGCTCATCCACCCTGTAGTCCCTTCTCTCGTCCACACAGGCTGCAAGAACATCGAACCTATTGGACAAGTGCAGGGGCTGAGTCTCCTCCATTGCTACCTTCTGGGTCCCCAAACCAGCCTTGCTCGCAGTCACTCCCTCCTGTCCCTGTAGGAGGTGAACCATCTGAGGACATCCTGGGACAGGAAATAATGAACAAGCAGATAAATATGGAGAATGCTCTTTGCTTCATCAGTCTTAAGGCAGTTATCTCACTGCTTCCAGCTCCCAATTCAGCACAGACCCAGGCTCTAACACAGATATTTCTAGTCTCTACCTCCCAGAACCTCCTGGGCTTCTAGTAACCAGAGAGGCAGCACAGAGCTCACTAGAGATTCCAAATTGTATCAGTGGCTGTAAATTGCAGATTAAGGCATGTTTCTGAAATGTTCACCTCTCTCTTGTTCTGATTGTTACTATGTGTTCATTTCTTTCTGGCAGCTTTGTCACAGAGGTAGTGAACATATATTATGATAAAGATGAGGCTGTTCAGACAGACACGGAACTGCAGGCCTTTGCGAAGGATGTGTACGTTTATGGACTGAAGGACAATGAAAGTTCAGGTAACTTCCTGTTCACGAAGGTGGCAATATTGTTGAACAACAGGTTCCCTCAGTAGGAGAGGGCTCAACCACAGGGTGTTCTTCCTGCTATTGTCAATGAATCTCCCTCTTCTGACAGTGTTATCTTGAGCTGTGCTACAAGCCAAGGCACTGACACCCCACTTGGACCTCACTCATGCCCATTCTTCATGTGTGAACAATCACACTGAGCCTTATCTTTTGCACTGATGTGCTGGGCTCTCCCGTTGATGAGGATGAGAATATTTGTGGAGTCTCCCCCTCTGGTTAGTTGTTTAATTGTCCACCACCATTCATGACTGGATGTGCAACTTCTGTGAATCACAGGACGTTACAACACAGAAGGAGGCCATTCAGCCCATCATGCCTGCGTCACCTCTTTGATAGAGTTATTCAATGTCCCCCCACTTCCCTGCTCCTTCCCCATAGCCCAGCAGATGTTTCCTTTTCAATTATTTCTCCAATTGCCTTTTGAAAGTTACTATTGAATCTGCTTCCACCGCCCTTTCAGGCAGCGCATTCCAGATCACAACAACTCGCTGCGTTAAAGAACACTCGTTACTGATCTTTCTGCCAGTGGAAACACTATTTACTCTTATCAAAACCGCTCATGCTTTTGAACACCTCCATTAAATCTCTCTTTAATCTTCCCCGCTCTAAGGAGAACAATCCCAGCTTCTCTAGTTTCTCCATGTAAATGAAGTCTCTCATCCTTGGTGCCATTCTGGTAACAGAAACTCCTGCTGCCTCAGGCAATGTGTTGCCAACACTGGCATCTGACAGGTTGCTGCTACAGCACATGGATGTACCCAGTGGTGGCAGCTCCTTACCCACTGAGAGACCACAGCAGACTGGCATGTGGTCAGAGTGCGTGAGGTGCTGATGGCAGCTGCACTATGTTCATGCCCTGTTACAGTGCTCCTACAATCCTCGGCTTCTGAAGGACAGCCACACTCACAGTCGTCATTTATCAGAATGACTGCCATCTTGTAGCTCTGTATCTGATCTCCAGTTGTCCCCAGTTTAGCATCAGACCGCCCAGCACCACACATTTCCTGTTGGTTACTGTGGCTGTGGCTGGAGGCGGTAGAGATGATGGTACATGATGAAAAATTACACCTCGTATTCAAAACAGCTTTATCAGATTTTAAACAATCTCCATATTTATCAGATTCCAGGTGCATACATCAACATTGCTGATTATGCAAATACAAGATCACAAGTTAAACACAGCCTGGTTTAGATCATCTGTCTAGTTCCAACTGACTGGTCAATTGAATCTAACATTTCTGCCCCACTCTCCCCTCCTGAACCAATTCCACGTGTTGACCGCTCACTCCTTGAAGCAGTTCTTCTGAGATCTGTCCCATCCCATTCTTTCCCTGGGCCTCTACACAGTTCCCTCAGTCATGACTTCTGAGATCCAAAATGGACTGTGTCCGGAGGGACACGATGTTCACATCTCTGGAAAAAGGGGGAAAAAACATACCCAATGTTGCCCTCATCCTGATGGCCACCTTTGCGTGCAGCTGCATCAAGCTGTGTGTAGAACCCCAGTACACAAACATCAAGTGTCACTGCATGCTGAGGTTCTATCTGTCCCCCGTGTTGCGAAGGATGGGTCTGTTTACATTCCACGGAACGCTCCATCGAGTTTGACCGTGCTGTACCACCTATCCTTCATGGAAAAGATTGTGCAGAAAAACACCTTTGACCACCAACCCATCAGGCAGTGGTTGCATGGAATGTCCTACGGGAAAAGGAGATGGTGGATCCTGTTGGATGATTCCCCGAGTGGACTGCCAAAGTCATTTGGCAGAATGCCTCATCGCCAGAACTTTCAAACAAGCCCCAAGACCAAGCTTGGCTGGTGGTGAGAAGGGCCCTCCCCATCAGATCCTTCCTGCACGCCCAGAATCTCACCACCTCTGCACTCTGCCCTCAAGGTGGCTGTGGTGGGGAAGAGACAGCTGCCCACCTCCTTCTGGAATATGTCTTTGCAAAGCAGGTGTGGAAAGAGATGCAGTGGTTTTTGTCGAGGTTCATCCCGAGCAGCTTCGTAACACAGGAGTCTGTGCTCTACGGGCTGTTCCCAGGGATGCATCAACTGCTGCTGGAGACGCTCTTTGGTCTGCCCGAAACCTGCTGGTCTTCCAGCGCAAAGAGTTGTCCATGACCGAGTGTTGCAGACTGGCACATTCCAAGGTCCAGGACTACGTGCTGAGGGACGCACTCAAGCTTTGGGCAGCTGCCGCGAAGGCTCAATGGGGGAAGGCCGCAGTGTAAGGTCCTCCCTCCATAGTGAACCGAGGGGCTGGAACCCGTGTAAAACCCCTCGGGCTGTATGCACCAAAATATGGTTTTGCTGTGTAATGCAAGTGTATATTGCATGTAAAATGGAATGGAAGGATTGTGAGGCAACTCACTTTCTGTATTGAAGAAAACTGATTTCTTTTGCACTTTCTGGAATGTCAACTTGGAACCGTTTTGTAATTTATTTTTTTACAGATTTTTATGAATAAAGTATATTTTTGGGGAAAAAAAGGTTGTAACCAATCTATGATTCTATTGCACCCGAGTGTAATTTGCCATGTTAAGTACTGAGTCAGCTATCACTCGGGTCGCTCTGCTATTGCAGCTTCTACATCATCAGGAGAAAAGTGTGAGAACCAAACAGGTTTTCACTCCAGGTCCCATCCCAGTGGCTCATACTGTGTCCCCTCACACGTTGTCCTTTCATTCTGGGATGAGCTGGTTCATTGGGTTGGTTCCTGGCCTTTTATTCCCCTAAAATTCTTCACCTTAGGCACAAAAGTTTCACAAAAATAAAGAAAAGGAACATCAGTAGAATTTTATGAGGTCTTTAGATAAGTTTGAGGCTTGAGACCCTCTGCATATATTACTCCTCACTCCTTGTACTATCAGTGTTGTTATGTACAAATCTTCATTGATCTTTTACTGTTTATGTGTAAAGAGGGCCTTGGAGTGACAGAATGGTAATAGACACACAGACTATAAACCTGTGCAGGTGAAATCTCTGTAAAAGGATCCTTAGTTACAAAAGACCAAGGAATTTTATTTAAAAAGCATCTGCTGTCCCAGCATTAAAACCAAGCAGCCTCGATCTCAGTATCATTAAAATTCTGGTACTTAAAATTGAATTATCATTCCTCTTTGCAGGTTTCCCCAAAACAATCAAGACAATTCAGACACTGATAGAATATCTGACCGTGGTAGTCTTCACCGCCTCTGCTCAACATGCTGCAGTCAACTTTGGACAGGTATAATAATTCATACATTTCCTCTCTGTGCTGTGTCTAGTTTTGTGCAGTCTGTTGGAGCCTCTGGCCCAGTGGCTAAATGCACCCCTGGGGTGTGGCTGAGAGATATACAGGCCAGTATAGAAAGTGCAGAGCAGAACCTGGCACCCAGTGAAATTGGGGATATGCCCAAGGGTGAGGTTGAAGAGCTGGGCTTAAAGTGTAAAAGCAGGGAGTCACTGTGGTCGCTGATGCACACAGCACTAGGCCAGCATCATCTTCAATGTTGGGAGTGAAATTGGCTCGTTTTAGAAACATAAGAACTTAAGAAATAGGAGCAAGAGTAGACCATACCATCTCTCTGGCCTACTCCACCAGTCAATGGCTGATCTTGGGCATCAACTCCACTTTCCTGCCCACTCCCTATATCCCTTGCTTCATTGAGCGACCAAAAATCTGTCTATCCCAGGCTTAAATATATTCAACAATGGAGCATCCACAACACTCTGGGGTAGAGAATTCCAAAGATCCACAACCCTTTGAAGAAGTTTCTCCTCATCTCAGTCCTGAATGATCAGCCCCTTATCCTGAGACTGTGCCCCCGTGTTTAAGATTCCCCGAACAGTGGAAACAATCTCTCAGTGTCGACCCTATCCAGCCCCTTCAGAATCTTATATGTTTCAATGAGATCACCCCTCATTCTTCTAAACTGCAGAGAATATAATCCCAATCTATTCAGCCTATCATCATAGGACAATCCCCTCATCCCAGGGACCAATCTAGTGAACCTTTGCTGTACTGCCTCCAATGCAAGTGTAGCCTTTCTTCGATATGAAGACCAAAACTATACACAGTATTCCAAATGTGGTCTCACCAAAACCCTGTACAATTGTAGCAAGAGTTCCGAAGAAGGGTCACTGACCCGAAACGTTAACTCTGCTTCTCTTTCCACAGATGCTGCCAGACCTGCTGAGTGATTCCAGCATTTCTTGTTTTTGTTGTAGCAAGACTTCCTTATTCTTGCACTCCGATACCCTTGCAATACAGACCAACATGCCATTTACCTTCCTAATTGCTTGCTGTACCTGCATGCTTTCTGTGTTCCTTGTACAGTACTCCCAAGTCTCTCTGAACTGCTACATTTAAAAGGTCACGCCTTTTAAAAAATATTCTGCTTTTCTATTCTTATGACCAAAATGAATAACCACACATTATACTCCATCTGCCACCTTGTTGCCCACTCACTTAACCTGTCTCTTTGCAGCCTCTCTGTGTCCTCCTCACAGCTTACACTCCCATCTAGCTTTGTATCATCAGCAAACTTAGATATATTACTCTCTGTCTCTTTGTCTAAGTCATTAATATAGATTGTAAATGGCTGAGGCCCCAGCACTGATCCTCCATTGCTTACAGCCTGCCAACTTGAAAATGCCATGTTTATTCCTATTCTTTGCTTCCTGATCATTAATCAATCCTCTACCTATGCCCTTAACTTGTGTTTTAACCTTTGTGTGACACCTAATCAGCCTTTTGGAAATCCAAGTGTCTGCTGGTTCCCCTTTATTTACCCTACTATTTATATTCTTAGAAAACTCCCATAAATTTGAGAATTGCTGAAAATAGAATCCTGTTGTCGAAGCTTTTCGTCTTGCACTCATCAGGACAATACACAAGAATACTGCATAAGAAGTATAAGTATAACACTATTTCCCTTTCATAAAACCATGTTCACTTTGTTTGATCACACTATGATTTTCTGAGTGCAACAGATTCCAGCATTTTACTCCCTGCCTGTTTGACATCATGGAAAGGATATTGGGACAGGCTATAAAAAGATTCAGGATTCACTATCACCCATTCTGTGCTTCCGCCAAAGACCAATTTTGCGTTTGGGCCCTGACCTTAGGAAGGATAAACTGGCTTTGGAGAAAATCCTGCAACGATTGCTCAGGGCGAAGGGACTGAGTTATGCTGAAAGAGTAGGTTAATGAGGCTGCTGGAGATTAGGAGGGTTAGGAACATAGGAAAATAGGAACAGGAGTAGGCCATTCAGCCCAATGAGCCTGCCCCGCCATTTAATATGATCATGGCTGATCATCCACTTCAATGCCTTTTTCCCACACTATCCCCATAACCTCTTATGTCATTTGTATTTCGAAATCTGTCAATCGCTGCTTTAAACATACAGTGACTGAGCTTCCACAGACCTCTGGGCTAGAGAATTCCAAAAATTCACAACCCACTGAGTAAAGAAATTTATCTTCATCTCCATCCTAAGTGGCTTCCCCCTTTTTTTTGAAATTGTATCCCGTGGTTCTAGACTCCCCAACCCGGGGAAACAGCTTAGCTGCATCTACCCTGTCGATCCCTTTAAGTATTTTTTAGATTTCAATGAGATCACCTCTCATTCTTCGAAACTCTAGAAAATACAGGCCTAGTTTCCCCAATCAGATGACAGTCTCGCCATCCCGGGAACAAGTCTGATGAATCTTCGTTGCACTCCCTCTATGGCAATAATATTCTTCCAAAGGTAAGGGGACCAAAACTGCACACAGTACTCCAAGTGTAGTCTAATCAAGGTTCTATACAATTGAAGCAAGACTTCACTACTCCTGTACTCAAATCCTCTTGCGATAAAGGCTAACATACCATTAGCCTTCCTAATTGCTTGCTGCACCTGCATGCTAGCTTTCAGTTGCATACTGACAAGGACACCCAGGTCCCTTTGTACATCTACACCTTCTAATCTATTACCATTTAAGAAATACTCTGCACATCTGTTGCTCCCACCAAAGTGGATAACCTCACATTTTTCCACATTATATTCCATCTGCCACATTCTTACCCACTCACTAAGTCTGTGCAAATCCCCTTGAAGCCGCTTTGCATCTTCCTCAGAACACACATTCCCACCTAGTTTTGTGTCATTCGCAAACTTGGAAATATTACATTTGGTCCCAAAGCATTGATAGATATTGTGAACAGCTGGGGCCCAAGCACTGATCCCTGTGGTACCCCACTAGTCACAGCCTGTCAACGTGAGAATGACCCATTTATTCCTACTCTCTATTCTCTACTTTCTGCCTGTTAACCAATCCTTAATCTATGCCAGTATATTACCTCCTATCCCATGTGCTTTAATTTTGCTAACCAATCTCCTGTGGGGGACTTTATCAAAAATCTTCTGAAAATCCAAGTATACCATGTCCGACTCCTCTTAATCAATTCTGTTAGTAACATCCTCAAGAAACTCCAACAGGTTGGTCAAACATGATTTCCCATTCATAAATCCATGTTGACTATGCCCAATCAGATCATTATTATCCAAGTGTCCATTAGAACAGATTCAGGTATTTTCCCAATGACTGATGTAAGGCTAACAGGTCTGTAATTCCCTATTTTCTCTCCCTCCCTTCTTAAATAGTGGGGTAACATTTGCAACCTTCCAATCTCCAAGAACCGTTCCAGAATCTATAGAATTTTGGAAGATGATCACCAATGCATCCACTATCTCTACAACTACCTCTTTCAACCCTCTTGGATGTAGAATATCCGGTCCAGAGGACTTATCAACCTTTAGCCCCATTAATTTCTCCAATACAACCTTCTTACTAATACTAATTTCCTTCAATTCCTCATTCCCCCTAATCCCTTGGATCTCTAATTCTGGGAGATTTCTTGTATCTTCCTCAGTGAAGACAGACACAAGGTAATCATTTAGCTTCTCTGCCATTTCTCTATTCCCCATTATAAATTCTCCTGACTCTGTCTGTAATGGATCCACATTTGTCTTTGCCAAACTTTTCCTTTTTACGTACCTATAGAAGCTTTTACTGTCGGTTTTAATATTTTTTGCTAGCTTACATTCATATTCTATTCTCCCATTATCAGTTTCTTCATCCTGCTTTGCTGTATTATAAAATCCTCCCCATCCTCAGGTTTACTACCATTTCTGGCAACTTTATAGGCCTTTTTTAATTTTATACAATCTTTAACTTGCTTTGTTATCCGCGGTTGACTGCCTTTACTTTCGGGATTTTTGTCTCTTGAAGGAATGTTGCCATAAACTATGTAATATTTCTTTCAAAGACTATCATTGCTGGGTCAAAATCCTGGAACTCCTTTCCTAACAGCACCTAGCTGTACCTATCTTACATGGACTGAAGCGGTTCAAGAAGGCAGCTCACCACCACCTGCTCAAGGGCAATTAGGGATAGGCAATAAATGCTGGCCTAGCCAACGATGCCCACATCCCATGAATGAACAAAAAAAAAGTACTGTCATACCTTTTAATGTATTTTCCAATCCACCTCAGCCAATATTCCTCTCATACCTTCATAATTTCCTTTATTCAAAGTTAACACCTTGGCTTCAGATTGAACTACCTCACTTTCAAACATAATGTAAAATTCTTTCATAATATGGTCACTCATCCCTAAAGGTTCTTTTACAACAAGATTATTAATTAGCCCTTTCTCATTAATAATACTAGATCTAAAATAGCCTATTCTCTAGTCAGTTCCTCAATATACTGCTCTAGAAAACCATCCCTAACACACGCCAGAAACTCGTCCTCCATAGCATTAGTGCTCATTAGGTTTACCTAGTCTATATGCAGATTGAAGTCACCGATGATTACTGTATTAGCCATGCCACATGCTTCTCTAATCTCCTGATTAATACCATGCCCCACACTACCACTACTGGTTTGTGGACTTTAAACAACCCCTACCAATGTTTGCTGCCCCTTGGTGTTTCTTAGCTCCACCCAAACAGATTCCACATTTTGTTCTTCCAATCTGAGATCCTCCCTTACTAACGTACTGATCCCATCCCTTATAATCAGCACAACACCATCTCCTTTTCCTTTTTGCCTGTCCTTCCTGAATGTTGAATATCCTTGAATATTCAGTTCCCAGTCTTGGTCACCTTTTGGTTATGGAAATTAGAAATGGCCATTTACCTCTATTTGATTCTTTAAATCATCTACCTTGTTGTGAATGCTGCATGCATTCAGCATTGGGGGTTTTAACATAATGAAGGGAACTGGCAAGGTAGATGGGGGATGATGCTTCTCTCTGATAGGGAAATCCTGAACAAGAGGACAGAGAATTTAAGCTAAGCCACTAAAATGTGAATCCAGGAAAAATGTCAAATGAAGGGATAAAAATGGGAATTTTGGAAACATGCAGCTGGTTGGTCAGTGCTTGGTCAGTGGGATCCTTCACATTTATAGGCTGGGTGCCGAGGATATGGATCGCAGTGTTCCAGGGAGACGCGGAGGTTAATTTTAACTTCCAGTGGGTTTCCGGTGTGAAACCTCGGCAGTTGCTCAGTTTCCTGCCAGCCGCAGCACTATGATGTCATGGCAATTTAACTGCCAGCAGCATTAACACTTCCTGCCGGGAATGTGAGAAATCAGCTGATGGCCTCTGGAAAATTGGGAAGCACATGGGGAAGGAGGTGCCAGGAGGTTGGTGGATAGTCCGGGGCACGGGAGGCCTACGCTTTGCTCGTGGGACCTGGAGCAGTTTTCTTGAAGCTTCTTCATGTCCCAACCCTGCTCACTCAGGGTGGAAAAACCTCAGTGACTCAGACCGGAGTTAAACTTCAGCAGGAGCTTGAATTGGACATGGAAAGAAAGGACCCCACTGGCTTTGGGTAGCGGCTTAACTGCTTGTGCAGATGTGCCGGTAAAGATTGGGAATACCAACATTTGGCGGGTAAGTCGCCTTGTGAATTTATTGTAAATGTATTTTTTTTAAATTAAAGTATGACTGGTGCTCGTGGATTCCAAACTCTCCTCCCACAATGCGACGTCCTCCACCCTCCAAGAAAGGCATCGTGACTGTGGAAAACATCATTGAGAGTTTACCGGACAGAGGGCGGTCATGCTGGCACCTGGGTGCTGTGTGGGCACTTAGTCAGTTCCAGGACAATGAGGTAGGACGCAGTGTAAATAACCAGCAGCTCGAGCCAGGGATCTGACTGCAAAAAACACCTCAGGCAGCAGGGCGTAGTGTCACATAGCCAGGGGCTCACACGGTGACCACATGCAAATGTCTTAAATTTAACTTTCGGTCTGCGCCCTGAATCGGTCTGTCTGCTGCTGAAGTCATCATTCATGTGTTTGTTACCACCAGACTCGACTATTCCAGCACTCTCCTGCCTGACTTCCAGCCTCCATAAATGCCAGCTCATCCCAAACTCTGCTGTTCGTATCTTAACCCACACCAAGTTCGTTCTTCTCTGGATAGCAATTGGAACAGGAATCCTGGCATCTTCACCCGGGATACTGAAGCCGGGAACTATTCTATATTTCAGAGCTGCATAGCCATCTAAGGGCCAGTTACAGATATTTACCAATATATTCACAACTGGTCCACATCAAGATACATTCAAGAGTAAACAGCAAACTAAGATCCCCTTCTCTCTCTCTCTCACTCCAGCCCATCTCCTTTTCCCACCCTCCCACTTGCCCATCACTCTCTATCCTCCCTTTCTTCTCCCTTTGCCCCTCCCCACAATCCCCTCCACTCTGCCCCTCCCCACATTCCCCCTCTCCCTCCCCACTCTTGCCCCCTTGTTTGTTTCACCCCCACACCCACTCGTTCTCGCACCCGCCCCCTTCATGCTCCCTTCCCTTTCTCTCTCACTCCCTGCTCCAAAAATTTAAACATATATCCCCAATCAACGTTTACTATTTAACTTTGCAGTTTTCAGTTGTATTTTACAATTTATGTGAATTGTATTGAAACGCTGAACAAGGATTTATATAAATGAGATTTAAATATTGATCAATAATTTATATCTCTGCAGCTATTCCTTGGAATGTATCCAGATGAACACTTCATAGAGAAACCAGTCAAGGAAGCAATCGAGAAATTCCAGATGCATCTTCAAGAAATTGCACAGCGTATCACAGAGCGCAACATCAATAAGAAACTTCCTTATTACTACTTCTCTCCAGACAGAATCCCTAACAGTGTTGCAGTGTAAGCACCTCATAGAGAGAGCCCCAGTCTAGTAAAACAGAACCGGCAGAGAATCTGTTGCTTGCTTTATGTTTTTGCAACCTGAAACATGCGTGAAAAATCATTGATTTAGATTTTTGAACCGCCTTTAGCTTAAAGCAGTAGTGAGAATATGTGAGCATGTGAAGCTTCAGCACTGTCAGGGTTTGACACACTGTGTCCAGATGTTCCTCTTCAACTCCCGGACACAAGCACCTCAACTCCTGAGAGTGCCTCAATCGTGGAGGAAAATCAGGGCGTGGTTGTTCCAATTTTCCTTGTGCTTTATAACATTTTTTTAAACTTGTTTTATTTTGGGGATGTGAGCGTCGCTGGCAAGACCGGCATTTATTGCCCATCCCTAATTGCCCTTGAGAAGGTGGTGATGAGCTGTCTTCTTGAACCGCTGCAGTCTGTGTGGTCAAAGTTATGTGGGGAGTTCCAGGATTTTGACCCAGCGACAATGAAGGAATGGTGATGTATGTCCAAGTCATGATGGTGTGTGCCTTGGAATGGACATGGAGGTGATGGTGTTCCCATGACACTGCTGTCTTTGTCCTCACTAATAGAATCCTCCAAGCTGTGCAGTGTCCATCACATTACGTTTAAAAATCAGACACAGCAACAATCCCTTGCCACCTAGCCAATCGAGACATGCCTCTTCAACCAGTTTGAGGTTGATTGCTTGGTTAGGAACATAGGAATAGGAGGAGGCCATTCAGCCCCTTGGGCTTCTGCACCATTCATTGGCTGATCTGAACCTCTTTGTTCCTTACCCAACAAAATTCGAGTGACCTCAGGCTTGAGAGCTCCAGTAGATCCCCATCATCCACTGCATTTTGGGAGAGACACTTCCAGATTTCCATGACCCTTTTTGTGGAAAGTTGTTCTGATAATTGTACATGTTTTGGTTCTGATTATAAACAGGGTATGAAAATGTCCCAGTTACAAGAATGACGCTGAGGTTTGTAATTCCAAATAGGAGCTAATAGAGTGCAGTGATTTTCCTCTGCTTCAGCTTCCCTATCTCTGTAACCTCCTCCAACCCTTCAACCCTCCCAGATCTCTGCACTACTCTAATTCTGGCCTGTTGCGCATTCTCAATTTTAATCACTCCACAGTTGGCGGCCGTACCTTCAGCTGCCTCTGCCTTAAGCTCTGAAATTCCTTCCCTAAACCTCTCTGCCTCTCCACCTCACTTTCTTTCTTTAAGACACTCCTTAGAACCTACCTCTTTCACCAAGCTTTTGATCACCAGCCCTAATATTGCCTTAAGTGGCTCGGTGTCAAGTTTTGTTTTATAACACTTCCATGAAGTGCCTTGGGACATTTTATGATCTTAAAGGTGCTATATAAGTACAAGTTGTTGCTTTGGCAGAGAGATAGCAGGAGTGATTTTAATATTGAGTGTTATTTAGGTGGAGATGTGTGGGGCAGTGCCCAGAGGGGTCAGCGTGGGATTCAGTCGCAAACAGGCAGGAGCAGAAACTGGTGGTAGTCATGTTGGCAGAGATGAAAACTAGGAGATTGTAACTGGGTCATTTGATCAAGATTTTCATTTAGGAACGGGAGTAAACCCAGTTCAGCCCCTCAAGTATGTTCCCCTATTCAATTAGATCATGACTGATCTATACCTTAATTCCATTTACCCTCCTTGGTTCCATGACCCTTATTACCCCTTGCCTAACAACAAGCCATCAATCACAGTCTGAAATTTTCAATTAGCTCCCAGCCTCAGCAGTGTTTAGGAGGAGAAAGTTCCAGATTTCCACCACACTTTGTGTGAAGAAGGACTTGCTGACATCTCTCCTGAATGGCCTGGCTCTAATTTTAAGGTTGTGCTCCCTTGTTCTGGATTGATCATCCTTTAATCTTCTATACTCATAGGGAAATACAAGCCTAATCTATGTAACCTGTCCTCATAATTTAATCCATTTAGCCCCGGTATCATTCCAACAAATCAGCGCTGCAGCCCCTCCAAGGCCAATGTATCCTTCCTGAGGCATGGTTAAGCAGAATAAATGTTTTTAATCAAGAGGGCACTGAGGGAGCTGGATTGGCAACAGTGTTGCTGGTTGTCACAGGACTCAGTTTGGAGATAGACAGAAACCCTAGTAACGGGCAGAAAATTGACAAGTGCTCCTTTGATTGAACAAGCCCAGTAGTAACAGAGAGCACTTGGGATGGGCAGAAAAACGGACAAGCTTTTTGGTTGTCAGGGTGTGTGTGTGTGTTTTACTTTCTGGAAGAAGATCATGTCAAATCTGCAGAATTCCAGGGAAGAACAGAAGACTACAACCCAGCTTGCTTTCCTGCAGTTCCCTAAAAGATTCTGTGAAGTTCACTGTGTCGATTCATCTTGTTTCCTGTATTTCAAGAAAGCCTGCTAAAATATAATTCTCAACACTGCCTGAAGAGAACTGTTCTAAAGATCGGTGGCCTGCCTGCGTGTGCTCAGAGGTTGGGCTGTGTGCCAGTTTGGTGCTGTGTGTCTCATCTGCTGTTTTTTTTCAGGGGTGGGCAAGTGATCTGCCCGGGTGTGGTTTTTATTGTCTGTAAGAGCTCTGATCTTAAAAAAAAAAGTCCTTTTTTTTTCTTTCGGTTAACTGGTATACATATATATGTGTGTGTGTGAATGTGAAGGGACTAAGGGTAAAAAGGAACTTCAAAATTTGGTTAAGGTAGAAAGGGGACTTTTTAAAATGTAATATTGTATTTTTTAAAATTTGATCTATGTCATATTGTTTTACTTCATTACTAGTTAATACTTGTTTTAGAATAAACTGTTAATGTTGTTGTTCAGTAAAGAAACCTGGTTAGTTGTTCTATTCTGGGGAAAATAGTGTAACCGATTGACTGTTTCAATAAGTGGGAAAATTTTAAAAATATGGGACCTGTGGAGAAGTGGGACTGAATTAACAGTGCACTCCTCCCACCTTGGTCGTAACACATTGGTAATTTTCCAATCCAGGGGAACAATTCCTGAGTCAAGAGAGTTTTGGAAGATTGTGACTAAAGCATCGACAATTTCCTCAGCTTACTCCTGTCAGTACTGCGGGCTGGGAATGTATAGAGGAACGCTTCAATGATGAGGCTGGCAGTTCATCCGATAACCCGATGTTCAGAAACACAGCAGTAAGTTGGCACAGTGACCTCTTGCTTCATTCTAGTCTGGCCACTGCCCAGTATTTAAACACAAGGAGAGGACAGTTAGTGAGACTTGTAACAAGAAGGAAGAAAGGGAGGTGTGAGCTTGAAGTGTGCAACGTCTAGTGAAGTGTCTTTAATAAACTTGAAAACTGTTGCTTCTCACCCTTCTGTATCATAGCGCAACACTTTCAATAGTAATTTTATATGATATTGCAAGCTCATAAAGCATATGTTTCAGTAAAAACTGCCTTTATGTATGGTGCTTTGTGTGCTGTGCATCAGATAAAGTTTGCTTTTAGAATGATAGGGAAATTAAGTTCTATTTCTGACTGGTGTGTTCTGTCAGCTCACACTGGGGTTAGATAGTATCTCAGCCAGAATTTCACACAAGTCAGCACATATCCCATTACTCCATTTCCCATACCAGTCGTCTGGCACCCTCCGTGTGGGAAGACCAATTTATGTCAAAGTTTGAAGAGTTTTTTTCCTACTGGTTCACAGCAATGAGGATCTGGTTAGACATTGTTGCAATTTGGCCAATAATTATCCCTCAACCAACATCACTAAAACATTATCACATAGCTGTTTGTGGGACCTTTCTGGGCACTGATTCATAGATGGTTACAGTGCTGAAGGAGGCCATTCAGCCCATCGTGTATGTGCTGGCTCTCTGAAGGAGCAATTCACCTAGTCCCACTTCCCCCGCCTTCTCCCCATAGTCCTGGACATTCTTCTTGTTCAGATAATAAGCCAGTTTTGAAAGCCTTGATTGAATCTGCCTCCACCGCACTCTCAGGCAGTTCCTTACAGATCCTAACCACTCGCTGAATGAAAATGTTTTTCCTCATGTCGCCATTGGTTCTATTGCCAATTAATTAATTTGCCACTGATTGGCTGTTTCACTACTTTTCAAAAGTACTTCTTTATGAAGCTCTTTGGGACATCCTGAGGTGATGAAGAAGGCAGCCGGAATGCATGTTCCTTGGATTTCACACAAGAGTGTGTGAGCTGACACAGAGAGGAGGCTTTCATTAACAGTCTGGGCTGGATTCAAACCCAGGTGCCCAGACGTGAAAGCACAGTTTGTAAAGTCACTGTCCCAGACTTGTCTGCAGACCTCATAGTGTACACTGAACGGCAACAAAGTAAAAATATTGTTCCTCCCTGATGGAGCAGTTTTATCTCCTTTTGTTGTTTCCACTTTAAAATAATTAATTAATGAAAGAGACTAAGAATTTCCTTTAAAATTAGCAAACCTCCAGTGTCATTGAAAAGTGGGAGAAGGTTGGGACTAAGTGAGCAGGAGGGAATTTAAACAGAACAAGTGGGCACTACTGGTGTTAAAGAGCTGATGGGAATTTTTTAAAGGGCCAAAGGAAAGATTAAAATGAGTCAAAGGTAAAGAGGCACAACTGGGAGTCAGTGAATAAAGCTCTGGTGAATCCATTGGGACTGAGGTGCGGGAGTCAGGGGGGCTGATGGAAACTAGACAAAATATACTGGTGGCCATTGTTGACAGAGACGGAGAATTCTCATTATAAATATTGACAGGAAGTTAAGCTGTGGGACAGGAAATGTGGATTTTAATCGTAATCGTAAGCCACATAAGTGACTTGCAGAATGCATTCAAACAGTGAAAGACCATGTGTGCTTTCCAGATGACAGAGATAAAGGGCAACAGATCAAGAGACCAGGGGACTTGACTTAACTCACTTCCTATTTTAAAAATATACATTCTGTCTTTAGTTTTTATAATTTATCGTTAGAAAGCAAAACTGGTCAAGATGTGGGAAGCTGAGAGGTGGTGTGGGTTGGAGTGAGAGTTTCTGTGACATGCAAACCGAGCAGCAGGAGCTGCAACACTGAAGCAATTTTTTAATTTATTCACGGGATGTGGGCTTCGCTGGCCAGGCCAGCATTTATTGCCCATCCCTAATTGCCTTTGAGAAGGTGGTGGTGAGCTGCCTTCTTGAACCGCTGCAATCCATGTGGGGTGGGTACACTCACGGTGCTGTTAGGAAGGGAGTTCCAGGATTTTGACCCAACGACAGTGAAGGAACGGTGATATAGTTCCAAGTCAGGATGGTGTGTGACTTGAAGGGGAACTTGCAGGTGGTGGTGTTCCCATGCAGCTGCTGCCCTTGTCCTTCTAGGTGGTAGAGGTCGTGAGTTTGGAAGGTGCTGTCAAAGGAACCTTACGAATATATGAATTCGGAGCAGGAATAGGCCACACGGCCCTTCGAGCCTGCTCCGCCATTCAATAAGATCATTACTGAACTGATTACTCCACATTTCCACCTACTCCCGATAACCTTCCACCCTCTTGCTTGTCAAGAATCTATCTACCTCTGTCTTAAAAATATTCAAAGACTCTGCTTCCACCGCCTTTTGAGGAAGAGAATTCCAAAGACTCACGACCCTCTGAGAGAAAAAATTTCTCCTCATCTCTGTCTTAAATAGGCGACCCTTTATTTTTAAACAGTGACCCCTAGTTCTAGATTCTCCCACAAGGGGAAACATCCTTTCCACATCCACCCTGTCAAAACCCCTCAGAATTTTATGTTTCAATCAAGCCGCCTCTTACTCTTCTAAATTCCAGCGAATGCAAGCCTAGCCTGTCCAATCTTTCCTCATTAGACAGCCCACCCATTCCAGGTCTTAGTCTGGTAAACCTTCTCTGTACTGCCTCCAACGCATTTACATCCTTAAATAAGCAGACCAGTACTGTACACAGTACTCCACATGTGGTCTCACCAATGCCCTGTATAGCTGAAGCATAACCTCCCTATTTTTGTGAAAGGGAGTTCAGTCACCCTCCGATTCTGCGATAGACCACATGAGATTCAAGCTCCTTTGTTTACCGGTTTATTGCAAGCATATGCAGGGGAGACCGTACCCATACAAGATGGCGTATGAACACCCCAAGTGGTTACAAAGCATCATTCACTATTTTACAGATAACAGTTCGTTTGCATTTACCAATCAGTTACACTTCTTACCCTCTTATCTCTAGCCAATTGTGTCTACCTGTACATATAGCTAGGTTACCCTATTACATTCTAAGCAGGTATACATTATACTATCCAATCATTAGCAAGGCACGTACACATGAAACTTAGAGAGTTGTCTGGTTTTTGTCACTCCTGACAGCATCAGGTCTCGTAAGGCATGTACACATGAAACATAGTTAACCCTTGTCTGGTTCCAATCACTCTAACAACTTGTGGTTTATCAGGCCTTCTCCTTTGTGAGTTCTGAGGAAGGGTCACTGACCTAAAGCCTTAACTTTGCTTCTCTCTCCACAGATGCTGCCAGACCTGCTGAGTATTTCCAGCATTTCTTGTTTTTACTTCTCCTTTGTTCACTGTCCTAGTCTTTTCTCCCACTTCATTTTGTATTCAATTCCCCTCACGATAAACAATAACATTCTATTACCTTTCCTAATTACGTGCTGTACCTGCATACTAACCTTTTGCGATTCATGCACTATGATACCCAGATCCCTCTGCATCTCAGAGCTCTACAATCTCTCACCATTTAGATTATATGCTTTTTTATTTTTCCTGCCAAAGTGGACAATTTCCCACTTTCCCACATTATACTCCATTTTCAAGGTTTTTGTCCACTCACTTAACCTGTCTATATCCCTTTGTAGCCTCCTTATGTCCTCTTCACAAGTTACTTTCCTCCCTACCTACCAGCAAATTTAGCAAACATACCTTCAGTCCCTTCATCTAAGTCATTTATATAAATTGTAAAATGTTGAGGCCCCAGCACAGATCCCTGTGACACACCATTCGTTGCATTTTGCCAACCAGAAAATGACCCATTTATGCCGACTCTCTATTTCCTGTTAGCTAACCAACTTGACAAGTTGCTGCAGTGCGTCTTGTAGATTGTACACACTGCTGCCATTGTGCGTCGATGGTGGAGGGGGTGAATGTTTAAGGTGTTGGATGGGTTGCTAATCAAGTGGGCTGCTTTGCGCTGGATGGTGTCGAGCTTCCTGAGTGCTTTTGGAGCTGCACCCATCCAGGCAAGTGGAGAGTAATCCATCACACTCCTGATTTGTGCCTTGTAGATGGTGGACAGGCTTTGGGGAGACAGGAGGTGAGTTACTCGCCACAGAATTCCCAGCTTCTGACCTGCTTTGTAGCCACAGCATTTATGTGTCTGGTCCAGTTCAGTTTCTGATCAATGGTGGTTCCTAGGATGTTGATAACGATCGTAATGCCATTGAAAGTAAAGGGGAGATGGTTCGATTCTCTCTTGTTTGAGATGGTCATTGCCTGGCACTTGTATGGCACGAATGTTACTTGCCACTTATCAGCCCAAGCGTGGATGTTGACCAGGTCTTGCTGCATATGGACATGGGCTGCTTTAATATCTGAATGGTGCTGAACATTATGCAATCATCAACAAACATCCCCACTTCTGACGTAATGATGGGGGGAAGGTCATTGATGAAGCAGCTGAAGATGAGGAACTCCTGCAGTGATGTCCTGGAGTTCAGATGATTGACCTCCAACAACCACAACCATCCTCCTTTGCGCTAGGTATGACTCCAACCAGTGGAGAGTTTTCCCCCTGATTCCCATTGACTCCAGTTTTACTAGGACTCCTTGATGCCATATTCAGTCAAATGCTGCCTTGATGTCAAGAGCAGTCACTTTCACCGCACCTCTGGAGTTCAGCTCTTTTGTCCATAATTGGACCAAGGCTCTTATGAGGTCAGGAGCTGAGTGGTCTGGGCAGAACTCAAGCTGAGTGTCAGTGATAGCACTGTTAACAACTGCTTACATCACTTTGCTGATGATTGGGAGTAGATTGACAGGGCGGTAATTGGCCGGGTTGGATTTGTCCTGCTTTTTGTACACAGGACATACCTGGGCAATTTTCCACATTGCAGGGTAGATGCCAGTGTTGTAGCTGCACTGGAACAGCTTGGCTAGAGACGCGGCAAGTTCTGGAGCACTGGTCCTCAGTCCTATTGCCGGAATGATGTCAGAGCCCATAGCCTTTGCAGTATCCAGTGCCTTCTGCCGGGAGTGAATTGGATTGGCTGAAGACTGGCATCTGTGATGCTGGGGACTTCAGGAGGAGGCCAAGGCACAGTTGGCACTTCTGGCTGAAGATGTATGCAAATGCTTCAGACTTGCCTTTTGCACTGATGTGTGCTGGGTTCCCAAATTGTTGAAGATGGGGATATTTGTGGATCCTCCTTCTGTTCGTTGTTTAATTGTCCACCACCATTCACGACCACATGTGGCAGGACTGCAGAGCTCAGATCTGATCTGTTGGTTGTAGGATCACTTAGTACTGTATATTGCATGCTGCTTCTGCTATTTGGCATGCAAGTAGTCCTGTGTTGTAGCTTCATCAGGCTGATGCCTCATTTTAAGGTATGCCTGGTGCTGCTCCTGGCTTACCCTCTTCATTGAAACAGGATTGATCCCCCAGCTTGATGGTAATGGTAGAGTGGGGGATATGCCAGGCCATGAAGTTACAGATTGTGGTTGAATACAATTCTGCTGATAGCCCACAGTGCCTCACAGATGCCCAGTTTTGAGTTGCTAACTCTGTTCAAAATCTATTCCACTTATCACGGTGGTAGTGCCAATTAACACGATGGTGGGTACCCTCAGTGTGAAGACGGGACTTCATCTCCACAAGGACTGTGCGGTGATCACTCCTACTAATACTGTCATGGACAGATGCATCTGCGGCAGGTAGATTGGTGAGGGCCAGGTCAAGTAGTCAAAAAGAATCAGGCAGGTAGTGCGGGAGACTCCTGAGTTCATCTCACTCTCCAACAGATATTCAGTTCTGAATACTGAGAAAAGTGATGCTTCACCTGGGGAGTGCAGCCAGAGCCAAGTCCATGGTACCACAGGTGGCTCAGCTGCACAGGGAAGACTGGACGAGCCATAATGATAGGTGATTCAATAGTGAGGGGAACAGACAGGCATTTCTGTGGCTGCAGACGTGAATCCAGGATGGTGTGTTGCCTCCCTGGTGCCAGGGTCAAGGATGTCACTGAGTAGCTGCAGAGCATCCTGAAGGGGTGGGGGGTGAACATCCAGCAGTCGTGGTCCACATCAGAACCAACGACATAGGTAGAAAGAGGAATGTGGTCCTGCAGTCAGAATTTAGGGAGCTAGGTAAGAAATTAGGAAGCAGGACCTCAAAAGTAGTAATCTCTGGGTTGTTCCCAGTGCCACGGGCAAGTGAGTATAGAAATAGAAGGATAAGACAGATGAATGCGTGACTGGAAAGATGGTGCAGGAGGAAGGGCTTCAGATTCCTGGGACATTGGGATCGGCTCTGGGGAAGATGGGACCTGCACAGACCGGACGGGTTGCACCTGAACAGAGCTGGGACTGAGTTCCTTGGTGGACGTTTTGCTTATGCCGTTGGGGAGGGATTAAACTAGTTTGGCAGGGGGATGGGGACCTGAGGGTAGACTCAGCTGGGACAAAACCAGGAATTAAAATGGAAGGGGGAAATCTAATGGGTGAGTCTGGAAGGCAGAGAAACGAGGGTTAGAAAATAAAAAAAAAAAGAGTTTGGCAGTGCTCAAGGGTATCTATTTCAATGCAAAGAGTATAGCAAATAAAGCAGATGAGCTGAGGGCACAGATAGACACATGGCAGTATGATATCATAGCTATTACAGAAACATGGCTTAAGGAGGGACAGGAATGGCAACTCAACATTCCTGGTTACAAGGTTTTCAGATGCGATAGGGAGGGGGATAAGAAAGGAGGGGGAGTGGCAATTTTGGTCAAGGTAACTATTACAGCTATGAGGAGGGATGAAATGTTGGAAGGTTCATCAAATGAGGCCATATGTATTGATCTATGGAACAAAAAAGGGGCAATCACACTGCTGGGAGTGTACTATAGACCCCAAACAGTCAGAGGGAGATAGAAGAGCAGATATGTAGGCAAATCTCTGAGAAGTGAAAGAACAATAGGGCAGTAATAGTAGGGGATTTTAATTACCCCAATATTAACTGGGATAGTTTTAGTGTGAAAGGAATTGAGGGAGCAGAATTCTTGAGGTGCATTCAGGAGAACTTTTTTGCCCAGAATATAGCAAGAGAGGGTGCAGTTTTAGATTTAGTTTTAGAAAATGAAGATGGGCAGGTGGAAGGAGTGGCAGTGGGGGAGCATTTTGGTGGTAGTGATCATAATTCAGTCAGTTTTAACATAATTATGGAAAAGAACAGAGATAGAACAGGAGTTAGAGTTCTCAATTGGGGCAAGGCCAATTTTACTAAACTGAGGAGTGATTTAGCAAAAGTGGACTGGAAACTGCTACGTGAAGGTAAATCAGTGACAGAACAGTGGGAGGCATTCCCTTATGTTGGAAGGTTCATCAAATGAGGCCATATGGATTGATCTATGGAACAAAAAAGGGGCAATCACACTGCTGGGAGTGTACTATAGACCCCAAACAGTCAGAAAAAGGGTGAGGCGGCCAAATCTAGAGTACAATGGATGTCAAGGAGCCTACAGGGTAAGAAAAGGCAGAAAAGAAAAGCTTATGTCCAACACCGCGAACTCAATACTACAGAAAGCCAAGAGGAGTATAGTAAATTGAAGGGTGAAATCAAAAAGGAAATTAGGAAAGCAAAGAGAGGGCATGAACAAATATTGGCAAGCAAAATCAAAGTGAACCCAAAGATGTTTTATCAATACATTAAGAGTAAGAGGATAACGAAGGAAAGAGCCCATAAAAGACCAAAAAGGTAACCTATATGTAGAGGCGGAAGATGTTGGCACGACTCTTAATGAATACTTTGCATCTGTCTTCACAGAAGAGGGGGATGATGCAGATATTGTAGTAAAGGAAGAGTGTGAAGTATTGGATGTGATAAACATAGGGAGAGAGGAAGTATTAACGGGATTTGCATCCGTGAAAGAAGTGTAGAGGAAGTGAGGGACCTTGGAGTGAATGTCCACAGATCACCAGGGCCAGATGAAATATATCCTAGGCTGTTAAAAGAAGCAAGAGAGGAAATAGCAGAAGGTCTGACCATCATTTTCCAGTCCTCACTGGATACAGGTGTGGTGCCTGAGGATTGGAGAACATTGTACCTCTGTTTAAAAAGGGAGCGAAAGATAGACCGAATAATTGCAGGCCAGTCAGTCTAACCTCAGTAGTGGGCAAATTATTGGAGTCTATTCTGAGAGACAGAATAAATTGTCACTTAGAAAGGCACAGGTTAATCAAGGATAGTCAGCATGGATTTGTTAAGAGAAGATCTTATTTGACCAACTTGATCGATTTTTTTGAAGAAGTAACAAGGAAGATAGATGAGGGTAGTGCAGTTGATGTGGTCTACATAGATTTTAGCAAGGCTTTTGACAAGGTCCCACATGGCAGACTGGTTAAAAAAAAAACCATGGAATCCACGGAAATGCAGCAAGGTGGATACAAAATTGACTCAGTGGCAGGAAACAAAGGGTAATTGTTGACGGCTGTTTTAGCGACTGGAGGACTGTTTCCAGTGCCGTTCCGCAGGGCTCAGTACTGGGTCCCTTTCTTTTTGTGGTGTATATTAATGATTTGGACGTAAATGTAGGGTGCATGATCAAGAAGTTTGCAGATGACACAAAGATTGGCCGTGTGGTAGATAGCGAGGAGGATAGCTGTAGGCTGCAGGAAAATATTGATGGTCTGGTCAGATGGGCAGAAAAGTGGCAAATGGAATTCAACCTGGAGAAGTGTGAGGTGACGTATTTGGAAAGGTCAAACAAGGCAAAGGAATACATGGTTCAAGGGAAAATACTGAGAAGTGTAGAGGAAGTGAGGGACCTTGGCGTGCGTGTCCACAGATCCCTGAAGGTAGCAGGACAGGTCGGTAAGGTGGTTAAGAAGGCATCGGAATCCTTTCCTTTAATAGCCGAGGTATAGAATATAAGAGCAGGGAGGTTATGCTGGAACTGTATAACTCATTGGTTAGGTCACAACTTGAGTACTGTGTGCAGTTCTGGTCACCTCATTACAGAAAGGATGTAATCTCCACAGAGGAGATTTACGACGATGTTGCCAGGCCTGGAAAAATGCAGCTATGAGGAAAGATTGGATAGGCCAGGGTTGTTCTCCTTGGAACAGAGAAGGCTGAGAGGAGATATGATTGAAATGTACAAAATTTTGAGGGGCCTGGATAGAGTGGAGGTGAAAGGTCTATTCACCTTAGCAAAGAGGTTAGTGACGAGGGGGCATAGATTTAAAGTGATTGGTAGAAAATTTAGAGGGGAGTTGAGGAATAGCTTTTTCACCCAGAGGGTAGTGATGGTCTGGAACTCACTGCCTGAAAGGGTAGTTGAGGCAGAGACCCTCGACTCATTCAAAAGGAGTCTGGATATGCATCTCAAGTACCATAAGCTGCAGGGCTACGGTCCAAATGCTGGCAGGAGGGATTAGAATAGGTGGATTGTTTTTTGGCCGGGACAGACACGATGGGCCAAGTGGCCTCTTTCTGTGCCTAAAACTTTCTATGATTCCCTTCTTGTTGGTTCCCTCGCCACCCATTGCAAACCCAGTCTAAAAGCTTTGTCCTTTAGGACCTGGCCAGTAGGGGTGCTATTGAGCCATTCTTAGTGATGGACATCGAAGTCCCCCACCCAGGCCCTTGCTACCCTCAGTCCTTCTTCCAATTGGTGTTCAACATGGAGAAGCACTGATTCATCAGCCAAGGGAGGGGGGGGGGGGGGAGTAGGGGTGTGGGGGGTGGCTACAGCAGTATATGGTAATTAGCAGGAGGTTTCCTTGCCCATGTTTGACCTGATGCCATGAGACATCATGGGGTCCGGAGTCCATGTTGAGGACTCCCAGGGCAACTCCCTCCTGACTGTATACCACTGTGCCCCCACCTCTGGTGGGTCTGTCCTGCCAGGGGTAGAGGACATACCCAGGGATGGCGATGACCGTGTCTGGGACATTATCTGCAAGGTATGATTCCGTGTGTATGACCTTGTCAGGCTGTTGTTCGACTAGTCTGTTGGACAGCTCTCCCAATTTTGGCACAAGCCCCCAGATGTTAGTATGGAGGACTTTGCAGGGTTGAGAGGGCTGGGTTTGCCATTGTCATTTCTAGTGCCTAGGTTGATGTCAGGTGGTCCGTCCAGTTTCATTCCTCTTCTTAGGTATTGTAGCAGTTTGATACAACCAAATGGCTTGCTAGGCCATTTCAGCGGGCATTTAAGAGTCAACCACATTGTTGTGGGTCTGGAGTCACATATAGGCCAGCAGATTTCCTTCCCTAAAGGACATTGTTAATTCCAGATTTATTAACTGAATTCAAATTCCACCATCTGCCATGGTGGGATTCATACCCATGTCTGCCAGAGTATTAGCCTGGGGCTCTGGGTTAGTAGTCTAGTGATATTACCACTACGCCACCGACTCCCCTACTTTGATGAAGCAGTAGATCAGGTTGATGAAGGGAATGTGGTGGATGTTGTGTATCTGGATTTTAAGAAAGCGCTTGATAAAAGACCACATAACAAAATTCGGATTTATGGAATAGGAGGGTCAGTGTCCAATTGGATAAAAAAAATAATTGGTTTAAGGACAGAAAACAGTGAGTCATGGTAAATAGTTGTTTTTCAGAGTGGAGGACAGTTGACAGTGGTGTTCCCCAAGGGTCAGTGCTGGGACCACTGCTTTTTTTGCTATCTATAAATGACATTGACCATGGAATACAGAGTAGAATTTTAAAATATGCCAATGATACCAAACTTGGAGGAGTAGCAAACAGTGAGGATGATAGGAATGGCCTGCAACAAGACAGACAGGCTAGCAGAATGGGCAGACAAGTGGCAAATGGAATTTAATAAAGACAAGTGTGAAGTGATACATTTTGGCAGAAGGGATAGGGAGAGGCAATATAAATTTAATGGCACAATTCTAAAGTGTGTCCAGGAATAGAGGGACCTGGGGGTGCATCTTTGAAGGTGGCAGGACATATTGAGAGAGTGGTTTGCAAAGCAAATGGGATCTTGGGCTTCATAAATAGAGGCATTGAGTACAAAACAGGGAAGTTATGCTGAACCTTTATAAAGCTCTGGTTAAGCCACAACTAGAGTATTGAGTCCAGTTCTGGTCACCACACTTTAGGAAGGATGTGAGGGTCCTTGAGAGGGTGCAGAGGAGATTTACCAGAATGGTTCCAGGGATGGGGGATTTTAGTTACAAGGTTAGGCCGGAAAAGGTGGGGTTGTTCTCCTTGATGCAAAGGAGATTGAGAGGAGATTTGATAGAGGTGTACAAGATTATGACAGGCTTAGATAAGTTAGGCAAAGAAAAACTGTTCTCACTAACTAATGGTACAAGGATGAAGGACACAGACTGAAGGTTTTTGGACAAGAGATGCAGGAGGAATATGAGGAAGAACTTTTTTATGCAGCGAGTGGTAATGACCTGGAACTCACTGACCATGAGGGTGATGGAAATGGAGACAATCAATGATTTCAAAAAGAAATTGTATGTGCACTTGAAGGAAATAAACCTGCAGGGCTATGAGGATCGAGTGGGCGAGTAGGACTGACTGGATTGCTCTGTGGAGCCAGCATGGGCCAAGTGGCCTCCTTCTGTGCTGTAGATGACTCCATGACTCTCATGCTGTGATGGAGAACAAAGGAATGAGAGGAAAAGCAGGGAACTATAGACCAGTTACCTTGACATCAGTAGTAGGGAAAATGCTAGAATCTATTATTCAGGTCATGATCACAGGGCATTTAGAAAAGTTTAATGTGATTGGGTGGACTCAAGCGTCAGCTATGGCTTAGTTGGTAGCACTCTTGCTGCTCAGTCAGAAGGTTTTTGGTTCAGAGTCCTACTCCAGGGCTTACAGCACAAAAATCAAGGTGACACTTCAGTGCAGTACCGAAGGAGTGCTGCACTGCTAGAGATGCTATCTCTCAGATGAGACATTAAACTGAGGCCTTGTCTGCCTCTCCGATGGATGAGGAACAGATCCCACGGCACTATCTTGAAGAAAAGGGGAGTTATCCCCAGTGTCCTGGCCAATATTTATCTTAGTCAACATCACAAAAACAGAATAAAATAATGATAATGAAAGGTTAACTCTGTTTCTCTCTCAGCAGATGCTGCCTGACGTGCTGAGTATTTCCAGCATTTTCTGACCAGAAATCTGGTCATTATCACATTGTTATTTTGGGAGCTTGCTGTGCACAAATTGATTGCTGCATTTCCTACATTACAACAGTTACTTCAATAGTGCTTCATTGACTGTCAAGTGCTTTAAGACATCCAGTGGTTGTGAAAGATGCTATATAAATGCAAGTCTTTCTTGTGACAGATTTATGAAAGGGAAATGATGTTTGACAAATTTGTTAGAGTTTATTGAGGTTGTAATTCTTTGGCCTCCTTGTCTCGAGAGACAATAGGTAAGCGCCTGGAGGTGGTCAGTGGTTTGTGAAGCAGCGCCTGGAGTGGCTATAAAGGCCAATTCTAGAGTGACAGGCTCTTCCACAGGTGCTGCAGAAAAATTTGTTTGTCGGGGCTGTTACACAGTTGGCTCTCTCCTTGCGCTTCTGTCTTTTTTCCTGCCAACTGCGAAGTCTCTTCGACTCGCCACACTTTAGCCCTGTCTTTATGGCTGTCCGCCAGCTCTGGCGAACGCTGGCAACTGACTCCCACGACTTGTGATCAATGTCAAAGGACTTCATGTCGCGTTTGTAGATGTCTTTAAAGCGGAGACATGGACGGCCGGTGGGTCTGATACCAGTGGCGAGCTCGCTGTACAATGTGTCCTTGGGGATCCTGCCATCTTCCATGCGGCTCACATGGCCAAGCCACCTCAAGCGCCGCTGACTCAGTAGTGAGTATAAGCTGGGGATGTTGGCCGCCTCGAGGACTTCTGTGTTGGAGATACGGTCCTCCCACCTGAGGCAGCGCAGATGGAATGAATTGAGACGTCGCTCTTGGCTGACATACGTTGTCCAGGCCTCGCTGCCAAAGAGCAAGGTACTGAGGACACAGGCCTGATACACTCGGACTTTTGTGTTCCCTGTCAGTGTGCCATTTTCTCACACTCTCTTGGCCAGTCTGGACATAGCAGTGGAAGCCTTTCCCATGCGTTTGTTGATTTCTGCATCTAGAGACAAGTTACTGGTGATCACTTCCAGAGTGTGGTCACCGATATTGATGGATGGAACATTTCTGACGTCCTGCCCCATGATGTTCATTTTCTTGAGGCTGATGGTTAGGCCAAATTCGTTGCAGGCAGCCGCAAACCTGTCGATGAGACTCTGCAGACACTCTTCAATGTGAGATGTTAAAGCAGCATCGTCAGCAAAGAGGAGTTCCCTGATGAGGACTTTCCGTACTTTGATCTTCGCTCTAAGACGGGCAAGGTTGAACAACCTGCCCCCTGATCTTGTGTGGAGGAAAATTCCTTCTTCTGAAGACTGGAACGCATGTGAGAGCAGCAGGGGCAAGAAAATCCCAAAGAGTGTGGATGCGAGAACACAGCCCTGTTTCACACCACTCAGGATAGAAAAGGGGTCTGATGAGGAGCCACCATGTTGAATTGTGCCTTTCATTTTGTTATGGAATGAGGTGATGATACTTAGTAGCTTTGGTGGACATCCAATCTTTTCTAGTAGTCTGAAGAGACCACGTCTGCTGACGAGGTCAAAGGCTTTGGTGAGATCAATGAAAGCAATGTAGAGGGGCATCTGTTGTTTGTGACATTTCTCCTGTATCTGACGAAGGGAGAACAGCATGTCAATGGTCCATCTCTGTGCACGAAAGCCACACTGTGCCTCAGGGTAGACACGCTCGGCCAGCTTCTGGAGCCTGTTTAGAGTGACTCGAGCAAAGACTTTCCCCATTATGCTGAGCAGGGAGATTCCACGATAGTTGTTACAGTCACCGCGGTCACCTTTGTTTTTATAGACGGTGATGATATTGGCATCGCGCATGTCCTGAGGTACTGCTCCCTCGTCCCAGCACAGGCAAAGCAGTTCATGTAGTGCTGAGAGTATAGCAGGCTTGGCACTCTTGATTATTTCAGGGGTAATGCTGTCCTTCCCAGGGGCTTTTCCGCTGGCTAGAGAATCAATGGCATCACTGAGTTCCGATTTTGTTGGCTGTACGTCCAGCTCATCCATGACTGGTAGAGGCTGGGCTGCATTGAGGGCAGTCTCAGTGACAGCATTCTCCCTGGAGTACAGTTCCAGGTAGTGCTCAACACAGCGGTCCATTTGCTTGCGTTGGTCAGTGATCGTGTCCCCTGAATTAGATTTGAGGGGGACGATCTTCTTGATGGTTGGCCCAAAAGCTCTCTTAATGCCATCATACATTCCTCTGATGTTTCCGGTATCTGAGGCCAGCTGAATATGACTGCATAGGTGTTGCCAGTAGTCGTTTGTGCAGCGCCTGGCTGTTCTTTGTGCAGTGCTTCTGGCTGCTTTAAGTGCTACGGATGTCAACTCGCTGGGGGCTTTCTTGTAGTTCAACAGTGCAATGCGCTTAGCAGCTATGACAGGTTCCAGCTCTTCATTATGAGATTGAAACCAGTCTGCATTCCGCTTCACACTTTTGCCGTAGGTGGTCAAAGCTGACTCATAGATGGCGTCTCTGATGTGGGCCCACTTGGTCTCAGCATCCCCTGTGGGAGTGTTTTGAAGGGCTTTTTCAAGTGAATTCAGAAATTTTTGTAACAGCTGTGGATGAGAAATTCTGCTCGTGTTGATGCACGGGTGGCCCTTCTGCTTGGAGTGATGCAGCTTCTTTGGTTTGAGTCTAACCTTGCTGCACACCAGGGAGTGGTCGGTGTCGCAGTCCGCACTGTGGAAGCTGCGTGTGATTTGAACGCTGTTTAAAGAGGCTCACCTTGTGACGATGAGGTCCAGCTGGTGCCAACGATGCGATCTTGGGTGCCTCCATCAAACCTGGTGACAGGGTTTAGTGTGAAAGAATGAGTTGGTGATGCAGAGGTTATGATAGGTACACAACTCAAGCAGTCTCTGTCCATTCTCATTCATCCTTCCAGTGCCACAGTGCCCAAGGCAGGGGGGTCATGGTCAGCCCCAACCCTGGCATTAAAGTCCCCCAGCAGGAACAGGTGTTGAGTGTTGGGGATGCTACTAATGATGTTATGGAGTTCCTCGTAGAACTGGTCTTTAGCTTCAGGTGGGGAGCAGTGTGTTGGAGCATAGATGCTGAGTAGGTGTACTGGACCAGAGGCGGTGAGCAGTCGGATGGACAGTATGCGTTCCGAGCCATTTGATGGAGGCTCTATCATGCTGAGCAAAGAGTTTCTGATGGCAAAGCCCACTCCATGCTGTCTTGGTTCGTCAGGATCCCTACCCTGCCAGAAGAAGGTATAGTCTTGCTCTGTTAGAGATCCACTCGCAGGGAGGCGTGTCTCCTGAAGTGCTGCAATGTCTACATTGAGTCTACTGAGCTCGTTGTTAATGATGGCGGTCTTCCGAGAATCATTGATTTGTGTAAGGTCTTCCGACAGGCCAGGACACATAGTTCTGACGTTCCAGCTTGCAAAACGAAGGGCTGGTACCTTCCTCCTTTTCTCGTGTTGTTTGGTGCGGTGTTGCAGTCCAATTTTCGGGCAATGACCCTGAGCTCCAAGCACCCATTGAAGCAGGTGGACTGTGGTGGGACAGAACCTTACGGACCGGGGGCTGCCCGGTTTGAGGCGGGCAGTAGCTGTCCAGTGAGGTGCGATGACCTCTCTCACCAACAAAGGCAACCCATGGCGCCCAATCTCTACGCCAATTGAGCTGGACTTATAACCCGTAACTGCTGCCTTCCGTGTTGTTTCAGTCGCTGTGAGGCGACTATGGAGTGACCTCTCCATGGTGCATGCCTGGGCATATGTATGGAGGTTGAGAGCTGCCCAAGCGTCAAAACCCCCCTCTCAGTCTTTCTGGTGGGGTCCAAAGGAGTGCAGAGCACGATGTTTGGCACCGGTATGGCTGCAGGAACTGCCGGAAACATGCCAAAGGTGACACATGACCGCCTACGGGGTTCCGCTCCGGATTTTGTGTTATGGTTTACTCCCTTAGCCTTGGACTCTCCCGAGATGCCCACAAGGCAGTGGGGTTGTTAGGGCCCCTACACAGGTGTAGATGGATGCCGGTGGGAGGAGGGGGTGCGAGGGGGAGGGGTGGAGGGAAGGGGGTGCGAGGGGGAGCTGGGAAGGGGGCTGTAAGGGGGTAGGGGGGGTGCTGGGAAGGGGTTGCGAGGGGGAGGGGGTGGGGGTGAGCTGGGAAGGGGAAGGGGGGGAAGGGGGTGCAGGTAATAAACCATTTCATCAGTTCCCACCATTGACGCCGGGAAAGCTCATCCGCATCCTCCGGGAGGTGAGCGACATCCTCGGGCGCCAGTACCAGCAGGAATTCGCCGACATTGCGCTGCAGATGCTCTCCGAGCCAACTCCCGCGGGCGCTTTGAAGTTGTGGCCGAGGAGTCGTTCGTGGCTTTTTGCATGTTCGGGGCACCATTTTCGCAAGGCTTCCCCTCTGTGATAGCCTTATTGCCCGAGGGTCCTGCTGCTCCTTCTTCTCTTGTAATTAGTAGGGTAGATAAGGGGTAACTCGGAGATGTAGTGTGTTTGGATTTCAAAAATCATCTAATGTGCCACACAAGAGTTTATTGCACAAAACTCGGACTCTTGCGACTGGGGGGGGGGTAAGATGTTAGTATGCATTGAGGATGGATTAATGGACAGAAAACAGAGAGTAGGGATAAATGGGCTGGCAGGCTGTAACTAGCAGGGTACAACAAGGATCAGTACTCGGGCCTCAACTATTTGCAATCTATATTAATGACTTAGATGAGAGGACCAAGTACAGAGTCATATTTGCAGATAAAACAAAGCTAGGTGGGAAACTAAACTGTGAGGAGGATGCAAAGGGATATAGACAGATTAAGTGAATGGGCAAGAACATGGCAGATGGAATGTAATCCGGAGAAATGTGAAGTTATCCACTTTGATAGGAAAAATAGAAAAGCTGAATATTTTTAAAAGGCCAGAGACTGGGAAATGTCAGTACTCAGAGGGACCTAGGTGTCCTTGTACACAAATCATAGAGAATTAACATGCAGGTACAGCAAGGAATTTACCATAAAAGGATTGGAGTATAAGAGGACATAAGTCTAACTATAATTATATGGGCTTTGGTTAGGCCACACCTGGACTACTGTATACAGTTTTGGCCTCCTTGCCTAAGGAAGGGCATACTTGCACTGGACGGGGTGCAACGAAGGTTCACTCGACTGATCTCTGTGACGAAGGGATTGCCCTATGAGGAGAGATGGAGTAGAATGGGCCTATATTCCCTGGAGTTCAGAAAAATGAGAAATGATCTCAATCAATCTTCTCCTGAGCATCAGCAAAGTGATGGAAGGCGTCATCAACAGTGCTATCAAGGGGCACTTGCTCAGCAAAAATGTGCTCACTGATGCTCAGTTTGGGTTCCGCCAAAGCAACTCAACTCCGAACCTCATTACAACCTTGGTTCAAACATGGACAAAAGTGCTGAACTCCAGAGGTGAGGTGAGAGTGACTGCCTTTGACATCAAGGCAGCATTTGACCGAGTATGACATCAAGGAGCCCTAGTAAAACTAGAGTCAATGGGAATCGGGGAGAGCTCTCAGCTGGTTGGAGTCGTACCTAGCACAAAGGAAGATGGTTGTGGTTGTTGGAGGTCAATCATCTGAGCTCCAGGACATCACTGCAGGAGTTCCTCAGGGTAGTGTCCTAGGCCCAACCATCTTCAGCTGCTTCATCAATGACCTTCCTTCCATCATAAGGTCAGATGTGGGGATGTTCACTGATGATTGCACAATGTTCAGCACCATTTATGACCCCTCAGTTACTGAAGCAGCCCATGTCCATATGCAGCAAGAGCTGCTCAACATCCAGGCTTGGGCTGATAAGTGGCAAGTAATATTTGCGCCACGCAAGTGCCAGGCAATGACCATCTCCAACAAGAGAGAATCTAACCATTTTCCTTTGATGTTCAATGGCATTACCATCACTGAATACCCCACTATCATAGAGTCATAGAGTTGTACAGCACAGAAACAGGCCCTTCGGCCCATCATGTCAGTGCTGGCCATCAATCACCTATTTATTCTAATGTCATTTTCCATCATTTGGCCCGTAGCCTTCTATGCTATGTAGTTTCAAGTGCTCATCAGCACTTCAATTGCACCCCCAACTCAAGGCCCCCCTCCCCCTTATGCCATCCCACCACATTATGGGTCACTCACTCTGGCGAACAGGGCTGTCAAATTTGCCATCTGCCACCTGCCACGACGCATTCTCTGTCCTCCCTGGCCAGTATCAAGGCATCCTCTTCCATACTTGCCAGGTAAGCCTGATGCCTTGGCCACCACCAGCCTGGGACCTATCTCAGGCATTGTGAGCTCTCTTCTCCTAATTAAACAAGCATGCCTAGTTTAGCCATATGATTTGGCTCTCACACCCTCACCCATTGGGTTTGAAGTTGCATTTCAGCGTGAGTACAATGCAGTGCCCAATATGAACACTGTTGGATCACCATGCATCCCAGACCTGCCCATCCTAGAGTCATAGAGTTATACAGCACAGAAACAGCTTTGGCCCATCGTGTCTGTGCCAGCCATCAAGCACCTATCTGTTCTAATCCCATTTTCCAGCACTTGGCCCGTAGCCTTGTATGCTATGGCGTTTCAAGTGCTCATCTAAATACGTCGTAAATGTTGTGAGGGTTCCTGCCTCTACCACCCCTTCAGGCGGTGCGTTCCAGATTCCAACCACCCTCTGGATGAAAAACCTTATCCTCAAACCCCCTCTAAACCTCCTGCACCTTACCTTAAATCTATGCCCCCTGGTTATTAACCGCTCCGCTAAGGGAAAAAGTTTCTTCCTATCTACCCTATCAATTCCCTCATAATTTTGTAGACCTCAATCATGTCTCCCCTCAGCCTTCTCTGCTCTAAGGAAAACAACCCCAGCCTATCCAGTCTCTCTTCATAGCTGAAATGCTCCAGCCCAGGCAACATCCTGGTGAATCTCCTCTGCACCCTCTCCAGTGCAATCACATCCTTCCTATAGTGTGGTGCCCAGGACTGTACACAGTACTCCAGCTGTGGCCTAACTAGCGTTTTACACAGCTCCATCATAACCTCCCTGCTCTTATATTCTATGCCTCGGCTAATAAAGGCAAGTATCCCATATGCCTTCCTAACCACCTTATCTACCTGTGTTGCTGCCTTCAGTGATCTATGGACAAGTACACCAAGGTCCCTCTGACCCTCTGTACCTCCTAGGGTCCTACCATCCATTGTATATTCCCTTGCCTTGTTAATCCTCCCAAAATGCATCACCTTATACTTTTCAGGACTAAATTCCATTTGCCACTGCTCTGCCCATCTTACCAGCCCATCTATATCGTCCTGTATTCTAAGGCTTTCCTCCTCACTATTTACGACACCAATTTTCATGTCATCTGCCAACTTACTGATCATTCCTCCTATATCCACGTCTAAATCATTAATGTACACTACAAACAGCAAGGGTCCCAGCACCAATCCCTGTGGTACGCCACTGGTCACAGGCTTCCACTCGCAATAACAACCCTTGACCATCACCCTCCGCCTCCTGCTACTAAGCCAATTTTGGATCCAATTTGCCAAATTGACCTGGATCCCATGGGCTCTTAACTTCTTAACCAATCTCTGCATGCGGGACCTTATCACGAGCCTTACTGAAGTCCATGTAGACTACACCAACTGCTTTACCCTCATCTACACATCTAGTCACTGCCTCAAAAAATTCAATCAAATTTGTTAGACGCGATCTTCCCCTGACAAAGCCATGCTGACTATCCTTGATTAATCCTTGTCTCTCCAAGTGGAGATTAATCCTGTCCTTCTGAATTTTTTCCAATAGTTTCCCTACCACTGATGTTAGACTCACTGACCTGTAATTACCTTGTTTATCCCTAGTACCCTTCTTGAATAATATCAACATCCTAGGGGTCACCATTGACCAGAAACTGAACTGAACCAGCCACATAAAAGCTGTGGCTACAATAGCAGGTCAGAGGCTGGGAATTCTGCAGTGAGTAACTCACTTCCTGTCTCCCCAAAGCCTGTCTGCCATCTACAAGGCACAAGTCAAGAGTGTGATGGAATAAGCTCCACATGCCTGGATGAGTGCAGCTCCAACACTCAAGAAGCTCGACACCAAAGCAGCCCACTTGATTGGCACCACATCCACCAGCTTCAACGTTCCCTCCACCACCGATGCACAGTGGCAGCAGTGTGTACCATCTACAAGATGCACTGCAGCAACTCACCAGGGCCCTTCAACAATGCCTTCCAAACCTGTGACCTCCACCAAATAGAAGGACAAGGGCAGCAAATGCATGGCAACACAAGTTCCCCTCCAAATCACACACCATCCTGACTTGGAATTATATCGCCATTCCTTCACTGTCACTGGGTCAAAATCTTGGAATTCCCTTCCTAACAGCACTGTTGGCATACATACACCCCCAAGGACTGTGGCGGTTCAAGAAGGAAGCTCACCACCACCTTCTCAAGGGCAATTAGGGATGGGCAATAAATGCTGGCTTAGCCAGCGAGCCCCACATCCCACAAATGAATAAAAAAAAAAGAAACACATAAAATTCTGAAGAGGCTTTACAGGGTAGATGCTGGAACGGTGCTTCCCCTCGCTGCTGAGTCTAGAACACAGACGGCGTCACAATCCCAGAATGAGGGGTCAGCCATTTAGGACAGAGATTAGGAAAAATTGCTTCACTCAAAGAGTTGTGAGCCAAAAGATGTGATTTTTTTTTTAATGTCACTGCTGCTTGTGGGACCTTTCTAAGAACGTAAATAATAGGAGCAGGAGTAAACCATACAGCCTCTCGAGCCTGCTCTGTCATTCAATACCATCATGGATGATTTCATGCCTCAATTCCACTTTCCTGCCCACTCCCCATATTGCTTGATTCCCTGAGAGACCAAAAATCTGTCTATCCCAGGCTTCAATATACTCAATGATGGAACATTCACAGCCCCCTCAGCTAGAGAATTCTGAAGATTCACAACCCTATGAATGGAGAAATTTCTCCTCATCACAATCCTAACTGATCTACCCCTTACAAAAGCAAAATACTGCAAATGCTGGAAAACTGAAATAAAAACAGGAAATGCCGGAAACACTCAGCAGGTCTGTCAGCATCTGTGGAGAGAGAAACAGAGTTAACATTTCAGGTCAGTGACCCTTCCAGGTCATCATTAACTCTTTTTCTCTCCCACAGATGCTGTTAGACCTGCTGACCCTGCCCCTTATCCTGAAACTGTGCTCCCATGTTCTAGATTCTCCAGCCAGGAGAAACAACCTCTCAGTGTCTACCCTGTCAAGCCCCTTCAGAATCTTGTATGTTTCAGTGAGATCACTTCCCATTTTTCTAAACTCCAGAGAGTATAGACCCAAGTTACTCAGCCTCTCATCAAAGGTCAACACTCTAATCCCAGGGACCAATCTAGTGAACCTTCATTGTACAGCCTCCAAAGCTTGGTACAATCGTAGCAAGACTTCTTATTCTTGTACTCCAATCCTCTTGTAGAAAAGGTCAACATACTGGCCGGAACTTAATGAGTGGGTTGGTGGTGGTGGGGGGGGGGGGCATAAAATTGAGTGGCAGGTGGAGTGGGGGTTGTTTCCAACACCTTCCCACACCCCCACCCCACCCCTGCAATTTTACGCGGGGCGGTGGTGGTGAGAATCGGCCTGCCCGTCCCAGGCCAATCAAGGCCCTTAAGTGGTCAACTAACCAGCATTTAAGGGCCTTCTCCCACCACCGCAGGCATTTTAACCATTGTAGCTGGATGGCAAAGTCCCCAAGAACACCGCCAGGTTAAAAACTGGTGGCTTTCTTGCGGGCAGGGGATTGCCCCCTGATCGGGCACCCTGTGCCCCATGGAGGGCCACCCCCAAAGCCCCAACAGCCCCCGACACACAACACTCCCCTCACCCCCCCTAACTGAAACCACCCCCCACCCCACCCCACCCCACCCCTTGCCTCACCGGGGCCTGGCCCCAAAATCTTACCTGCTTTCTGGGACCATCCTTCCACTTCCTGCCGTTGGCTCTGTGCAGTCCCAGCAGTGGCCACCGCTCTCGGTGGCGCTGCTGGAAATAAGTGCTGCCAGCCCACCGATTGGCCGACAGTTCCATTAGGCGGGACTTCCAGCCTCAAGGAGGGGGAAGTCCTGCCCAAGACCAATTAAGGGCCTGGGGAACAAAAAATCCCGGCCTGGTTCCCCAGGCCCGGGGGAGGTGGGCTCGCTACTGACTTTTCAGCTGGTGGGCAGGGCCTCCCGACCAACACTAAATTCTGGCCACAATTTGCCTTCCTAATTGCTCGCTGTACCTGCGTGCTAACTTTCTGTGTTCCTTTTATGAGTACACCCAAGACACTCTGAACATCAACATTTACAAGCTTAATGTTTTTTTTTAAATATGCTGCTTTTCTAGTAGTAAGAATTTACTACCAAAGTGAATAACCTCACACTTCCCCACATTATACTCCATCTGCCACCTTGTTACACACTCACTTAACCTGTCTAATTTCAGCCTCTTTGTATCCTCCTCACAGCTTATATTCACACCTAGCTTTGTATTGTCAGCAAACTTGGACACATTACTCTTTGTCTCTTTGTCTAACTCATTAAAATAGACTGTAAATAGCTGAGGTCCCAGCACTGATCCTTGTGGCACTCCACAAGTCACAGCCTGCCAACTTGAAAATGCCCCAAATATCCCTATTCTCTGCTTCCTGTCGATCTATGCTAATATATCATGCCCAACTCCATGAGCCTTTATCTTGCATGGTAACCTTTTTTGTGTGGCACCTTATCGAATGCATTTTGGAAATCCAAGTTTCCTAAATCTACTGGTTACCCTTTGTCTATCCGGACAGACCACCCGTCATCAACCTAGGCACCAGAAACGACAACGGCAAACCCAGCCCTGTCGACCCTGCAAAGTCCTCCTTACTAACATCTGGGGGCTTGTGCCAAAGTTGGGAGAGCTGTCCCACAGACTAGTCAAGCAACAGCCTGACAGTCATACTCATGGAATCATACCTTGCAGACAATGTCCCAGACACCACCACCACCATCCCCGGGTATGTCCTGTCCCACCAGACAGACCCAGCAGAGGTGGTGGCACAGTGGTATACAGTCAGGAGGGAGTTGCCCTGGGAGTCCTCAACATGGACTCCGGACCCCATGATGTCTCATGGCATCAGGTCAAACATGGGCAAAGAAATCTCCTGCTGATTACCACCTACCTCCCTCCCTCAGCTGATGAGTCAGTACTCCTCCATGGTGAACACAACTTGGAGGAAGCACTGAGGGTTGCAAGAGCACTGAGGGTGGCAAGGGCATAGAATGTACTCTGGGTGAGGGACTTCAATGTCCATCACCAAGAGTGGCTTGGTAGCACAACTACTGACCTGGTAGCACCACTACTGACCGAGCTGGCCGAGTCCTGAAGGACATATCTGCTAGACTGGGTCTGTGGCAAGTGGTGAGTGAACCAACAGGAGGGAAAAACATACTTGACCTCATCCTCACCAATCTGCCAGTATTGGTAGCAGTGACCACCGCACAGTCGTTGTGGGGCGAAGTCCTGCCTTCACATTGAGGATACCATCCATCGTGTTCTGTGGCACTACCACTGTGCTAAATGGGATAGATTTCGAACGGATCTAGCAATGCAAAACTGGGCATACATGAGGCGCTGAGGGCCATCAGCAGCAGCAGAATTATACTCAACCACAATCTGTAACCTCATGGCCCGGCATATCCCCCACTCTACCATTACCATCAAGCCAGGAGACCAACCCTGGTTCAATGAAGAGTGCAGGAGGGCATGCCAGGAGCAGCACCAGGCATACCTCAAAATGAGGTGTCAACCTGGTGAAGCTGCAACAGAGGACAACTTACGTGCTAAACTGTGGAAGCAGCCTGCAATAGACAGAGCTAAGCGATCCCATAACCAATGGATCAGATCTAAGCTCTGCAGTCCTGACACATCCAGCCGTGAATGGTGGTGGACAATTAAACAACTAACTGGAGGAGGTGGCTCCACAAATATCCCCATCCTCAATGATGGGGGAGCCCAGCACATCAGTGCAAAAGATAAGGCTGAAGCATTTTCGACAGTCTTCAGCCAGAAGTGCTGAGTTGATGATCCATCCCGTAAAGGCCTGCTCGGGTCTGCAAATGAGACCTGACCCGAGCCCAACAGAACCCCATCCGACCCCAAGCCCGACATGGCCCGAGTCCTTCCATTTTCTTCCCGCGCCCGACCCAACGCACAGTGACAGCAGTGTGTACCATCTACAAGATGCACTGCAGCAACGCCCAAAGGCTCCTTAGACAGCACCTTCCAAACCCACAACCTCTACCAAAAAGAAGGACAAAGACAGCAAATGCATGGGAACACCACCACCTGCAAGTTCCCCTCCAAGTCACACACCATCCTGACTTGGAACTATATCGCTGTTCCTTCACTGTCAATGGGTCAAAATCCTGGAACTCCCTTCCTAACAGCACTGTGGGTGTACCTAACCTCTCATGGACTGCAGTGGTTCAAGAAGTCAGCTCACCACCACCTTCTCAAGGGCAATTAGGGATGGGCAATAAATGCTGGCCTGGCCAGCAATGCCCACATCCCATGAATGAATAAAGCAAAAATCCTCCTGGTTACATCCTCAAGAAAATCTGTCAAACATGATTTCCTTTTTGTAAAACCATGTTGACTCTAATCATACTATGATTTTCTAAGTGCCTTGTTAAGACTTCCTCAGTAATAGATTCTAGCACTTGATGATTGATGTCAGGCTAACTGGCCTGTGGTTCCCTGTTTTCTCTCTCCCTCCTTTCTTGTATTGCGGTGTTACATTTGCTAACTTCTAATCAACTGGGACTGTTTTAGAATCTAAGGAATTTTGGAAAATGTTGGAAAATCATAACGAAAGTGCACTGATTGACTGTTTCCCTACACGTCAAAGTTATTCCTTATTAAACACTTTGGGATGTCCTGAGGATGTGATAGGTGCTG
The DNA here is from genome assembly GCF_036365525.1 of Heterodontus francisci. NCBI lineage: Eukaryota > Metazoa > Chordata > Chondrichthyes > Heterodontiformes > Heterodontidae > Heterodontus > Heterodontus francisci. Next base: position 28,894,819 of record NC_090412.1, read on the forward strand.
CAGAAATGCAAGATCTTTCTTTCTCAGATGTTAAAAAATAAGACATTGTGCACCCTGCACTGTTGTACTGAGCCCTAGAGTTTTACAGCACAGGAGATGGCCATTCAGCCAATTGCTCCTCTCTGAAAGAGCTCTGCCCACTATCCCATTCCCCTCTCTCAACTAAAATTCCCTGAGTCCCATTCAACAAACATGGAATCTCTCACATGAAGCCTGAGTTCAATTCTGGCTCCTCACCACATTATCCCAATAATAAAACACAAAGCTGAGTAGGTCACACTTCACTTGGTGCAGTCATTGATGATGGGGAGCTTGTTTTATGGTGTGACCATTAATCCATGGATAGTTTATCTCTTTGCATTTTCTTTTGTGAAGAAAGCAGAACCATGTTAGAAACAAACTCCCTTGAACTTGCTTTTGTTGTGGCTAGCTGTGGTCGGAGTACAGGAAGCGCATTTAATGCAAATATAAACCACCTGTGACCCAGCTTCCTTCTCTGGTATACTTTTAAACTTAGTAACATATTCATTCACTACTCAGTTCTATATGTTTATTTTCTGAGAAAAGATTTCATTTATATTGCACCTTTCACAATCTCAGGACTACCTAAAGCATGTTAAGTACAGTTGAAGCATTGTCACAGTTGTCATTTAGGAAATATAGCAGCCAATTTGCACACAGCAAGCTCCCACAAATAGTGAGGTGATAATGGCCAGATAATCTGTTTTAGTGATATTAGGGATACATATTTTCTGGAACTCTGGAGCAAAGTCCCCTGCTGTTCGTTGAATAGTGCCATGTCCACTTTTATGTTCTTGGTTTAATGTCTTATCTGAAAGTCAAAGACAGCACCTCTGACAGTGCAGCACTCCCTCAGTATTGCAGTTGGGCATATCAGCCTAGATTAGGGGCTCAAGACTCCACAGCAGGATTTGAATCTTTGGACTCAGAGTGCTACGCATTGAGCCACAACTGCTGATTTTAGAGAACCCATTCACTGCCTTTCACTGGAAGTTGTTTATGGCCTCTTTCTGTCTTCCCTCCTTTGGCCATCTGCATAAAGGAACTTTCCTAATTGTACTGATCCTGTCAAAGAGTCGCTTCTCATTCAAATATTGCCGGACTTGCTGTGAGGTTCCAGTATTTTGTCATTGATTTATTCCTAAAAGGCAAGAGCTCTACTCATGTAATTAAACAACCTCAGTTAACAAAAGAGGTGAGAGATAGTATCAAGGCAAAAGGAAGGGTTTATACAAATACAAAGAATAGTGGAGTCCCACACATTGGAACAATTGTGAGATGGATTGAATATCTTTTTCTAATATATCTAATGGGGTGAATCAATTTGTGTACTGTAGAAAGTCAGATTAGCCTTGCTGCTGTTAGATACAGATGAAAGTTGTTTTGGAGTAGGTGATAAAATTCTGGTTCCCATAGTACAACACGGAGTAAGGTTTTGTCGTGTGTCAGAGTAGAGGCACACTGCGCTCCCAGGCACTGACCTGCTTTATTTGATTTGCCGAAGTCTAGAAAAGGAAAAGGTAAGTTTGTGAAGTGAGACTGTCTAGAACAGGCTGAGCGAAAGTAACTCAGGCCTAGTAACCCAATAAGCCAGAAACAGAATCCAGATAGAGAGCAGGAGAGATAGAAGCAAAAAGCTCACCAAACAATGAATATACAGAACGCTGGAGTTGCGCTCTGTAATTTGAAGAGAAATGCTGATTTATCAGTGATTTTGTTAAAAATGCACAATTATTGTGACTACTTGACAGGGTGGGTCTGATAAAGGGGAGCAGCTGAAAGATGGACTTGGGTGGGAGAGTGTCCCAATGACTGGGATTCAAATGACACCAATCCATAAATCCTGGGGAGGCAGATGAGCCCATATTAAATATTTAATTATTTAATATAAAAATACAGCCCATGAATTTGATTTGTGATTGACAGGGAGTTGTGGTGATAGAATACGACATTCGCAGACACTACGCAGCCAACTACGGTGAGAAATATGATAAATGCACGGAAAATTACGGAAAGATAACTTTCCTGAATTCGCACTGTTGTTAAAAAGCAGCAATGTTTGCCAATGCTGGCTGTTTAAGTGATGCAGCTGTGAAGCTGCATTGTGTGACTTCCCCATGATATATGCCATCAACACAATTTTCACTTGCTCCACAGAAGGGGAAGTAAAAACCCTTTCCCTGCCTTTCCCTCAGGCCACTGTGCAACTAGAAACATGAGTCAGAGGTTCGACGCCACCTGCTCCACGGAGCTCCTCATAGTTTTTATTTGTTCAAGGGATTTAGGCATCACTGGCTAGGCCAGCATTTGGTGCCCAACCCTATATGCCCTCGAGAAGGTGATGGTGAGCTACCTTCTTGAACCGCTGCAGTCCATGTAGCAGGGGAACACCCCACAGTACTGTTAGGGGAGGGAGTTCCAGGATTTTGACCCACTGATATTGATACTGTTTTGCCAACGGTTCCTAAAACAGGCATTTTTAAATTGATCCAACACAGATTTCGGGCAGCTGCCAGGAACGCCTAAAAACAGCAAGCACCGATATATCAACAGCTCAGATTAGGTGCAGAAACCATTTCCGCTGTTGCCGGAATCCAGAACAACAGGATATAATTTAATTCGATCGAGGTCCATTAACAGGGAAATCGGGAAGTACTTTTTCCCACAAAGGGTAGAGGAAATCTGGAATTATCTCCCCCAAAAGGCTGTAGATGCAGGAGATCAATTAGAGCTTTCAGGATAGTGTTTTTTTAGGTAAAGGTATCAAGAGAAACGGAAAGGTAGGTAAATAGGGTTAAGGTACAGATCAACCATGAGCGAATCAGGCTTGAGGGGCTGTATGGCCCCCTCATGTTCCGATGTTAGCTCTGATGTACTTGCCCCAGGAGTGTTTGATGGGGACAGTGTAGAGGGAGCTTTACTCTGTATCTAACCCCTTTTTTTTTTTTTCTTTTTTTTTCTTTTAAGGTGGCCTTTATACCCCAGGCGTCTTTTATATTTTTCACGTCGAGGGGGCCTTTATTCCTCAGGCCCCCTTTATATACATATTTACAGTTTTAAAATAACTTTATTAAAACCAGATAAATCAACAAAAAACTCAAATAAAAATGCCATTCTCGGCGTCAACGATGCACTCCAGTCCCTGCGGTGCCCACCGGTCGCGGAAGGCCTCAAGCGTACCGGCGGACACCGCATGCTCCTTCTCCAGGGACACCCGGGCGCGAACGTAACCGCGGAAGAGGGGCAGGCAATCAGGGAGGACGGACCCTCCGACGGCCCGCAACCTGGACCTGTGAATTGCCACCTTGGCCAGGCCCAGGAGCAGACCGACGAGGAGATCCTCCTCCCGGCCCAAGCTCCTCCGCACCAGGTGCCCAAAGATCAGGGGTGTGGGGCTGAAGTGCAGCCAGAATCTGAGCAGCAGCCCCTTCAGATACTCAAATAGGGGCTGCAACCTCACACACTCCATATAAACGTGGAACACGGACTCGTCCAGGCCACAGAAAGTACAGGCGGCCTGGGAGTCCGTGAACCTACTTAAAAGCCTATTGCACGGGACTGCTCTGTGCAGCACCCCCCACCCCAGGTCCCCGATGTAAAGGGGGAAGACTCCCGCGTAGAGAGACCTCCAACGGGGTTTCCCCTTGCAGCCAGATGGCAACGCGGACCGCCAGGGTGTGTCCGGCCGGCTGACGAGGGCAAGAAAGTGGAGAGTGTGCAGGAGCAGCCCGTACAGGAAACCCCTCCGTGCCGCTTGAAATGGCACGGAGGGCATTTCCGAGAGGCGGCTCGGGTTGTGCGGGACCGGCTCCCGAGGAGGGTTTCGGGGCCTGGGTCCGATGAGCAGATCCGGCTGAGCAGGAGTCAGCTCGGCCGGGATCGCTCCGCACTCCCGAGCCCCCTCACCACCCGCAGTGAGGGGCATCCCGGGGGTTTCGGCTACTCCTCCGCCCGCCGGACCGTCCCTGGAGTCAGCCGCCCGGACAGCCGAGGCGCACTCCTCCGCCGACGGGGGAGCGCCCTGACTGGAGGCGACCATGTTCCAGACCTGGTAAAAGACAGGCAACTCCCTCAGAGAGGCGCGGCTAACGGACTCCACCGGGAGCTGCGTGTCGTCTTGAAGGCAGTGACACTAGCGGAAAAAATACGTCGCCAGTGCACACCATCTGGGAGGACGCTCAACGTACGGGTATCTCTGCAGGGTCCGAAGGCGGAGAGTCGCAGCCTGGGTGCGGACGCACACCAGCGACTGACCGCCCTCCTCAATCGGGAGACTCAGGACCGCGGCAGAGACCGAGTGTTTCCTATTGCCCCAGAAGAAATCGACAAGTTTCTTCTGGATCTTGGTGGCAAATACAGGGGGCGGGGCCAAAGTGACCAACCGGTACCACAGCATGGAGGCCACCAGTTGGTTTATGACCAGCGCTCGGCCCCTGTAGGAAAGCACTTGGAGCAGTCCTGTCCAGCGCCCCAGCCGAGCGGTGACTTTCGCCTCCAACTCCTGCCAGTTTGCCGGCCAGGCTTCCTCAGCGGGGCTAAGATGGACTCCCAGATAGAGGAGGTGCGTGGTGCTCCACGCAAAAGGTGTCATCTACTCCGGCAGGGAGTCCACCCGCCACTGGCCCACCAGGAGTCCGGAACATTTTTCCCAATTGATCCTCGCGGAGGACGCGGCAGAAAAGGTCTGCTGGCAGTCGCGCATCCTCCGCAAGTCAACGGGATCTGTGACCGCGAGGAGCACGTCGTCGGCGTAAGCCGCGAGGATGACCCGCATGGCCGGCTCACGCAGAGCCAATTCCATCAACCTCCTGCGAAGCAGGCACAGGAAGGGCTCCACGCAGATGGTATACAATTGGCCGGACATGGGGCATCCCTGACTCACTCCTCTCCCAAAGCGAAGGGGCGCCATCAAGGACTCGTTAACTTTGACTAGACACTCTGCGGCGGCATATAAAAGTCGGACCCGGGCCACGAAATGCGGCCCGAGTCCGAAAGCGCGCAGAGTCCCGAAAAGGTATTCGTGATCCACCCTGTCGAACGCCTTCTCCTGATCGAGGGAGAGAAAGGCGACCGACTGACCAGTCCTCTGGGAAAGATGGACAAGGTCCCAGACCAGGTGGATGTCGTCCTGGATGGACCAGCCCGGGACCGTGTAGGACTGGTCGGGGTGGATCATGTGGGCCAGCACGGAGCCCAGGCGGGTAGACATAGCCCGGGCAAAGATCTTATAATCCGTGCTGAGGTGGGAGACCGGACGCCAGTTTTTAAGCAGGCGGAGATCGCCCCTCTTCGGCAGCAGAACGATGACCGCCCTGCGCCACGAGAGGGGCATCTCCCCGGTCGCCAGGCTTTCCCTCAGGACCCGCGCGTAATCGTCCCCCAGGACGTCCCAGAACGCCCTGAGGAACTCCATGGTCAACCCATCCAGCCCTGGGGATTTGCCCCTTGAGAGCTGGTGGAGGGCACCAGTCAGCTCCGCCAACGTGAGCGGAGCCTCCAATCCTTCGGCGCCCTTCGGGCTGACCTGCTGCAGGTCCTCCCACAAAACTCTGCGCGCATCCTCGCTGGACGGATCCGGAGAGAACAACGCACTGTAATAAGTACGGACCAGGAGGCCCATTCCCTCCGGATCCGTGATGGAGGATCCGTCATCGGCCAGCAGCTCAACGAGCTGCTTACGGAGCCCCCGCCATTTTTCCAGTGAGAAGAAGGGTGAGGCGCGGTCCAAATCTTCCAGGATCTGGATCCGCGACCTCACGTACGTGCCTTGGGACCCTATGAGCTGCAGGTCCCTCAGCGCGCCCTTCTTCTCTTTGTAGGCCTGCCACAGGGCCGGGTCCACAATGGCATGACCGAGGCGGGACTCCAAGTCGAGCACCTCCCTCTCAAGGCGCCCGATCTCGGCTTCCTGCCTCTTGGTCGACCCCTTCGCGTACTCCTGACAGAAGATGCGGATGTGTGTCTTGCCCACATCCCACCATAGCCTCAAGGAGGGGAAGACCCCCTGCTTCCTTCTCCAGTCGGCCCAGAATCGACAGAACGAGTCCCGAAATCGCTCGTCCTCCAGCAGCCGGTTGTTAAACTGCCAGTATGTGGGCCCCGCCCGCGTGTGGAGCGGAGTGAACTCCGCCCACACCAGGCGGTGGTCCGAGCACGGCACCAGCCGCATGGAGGCCGCCGAGACGTGGGAGACGTAAGCCTGCGAAAAGTAGAGGCGGTCGATTCGCGACCCACCTCCTCCAGACCTCCACGTGAAGGCGCTGGAGTCGGGATGGAGATTCCGCCAGACGTCCACCACGTTAAGGGAGCTGATCAGTCCCCTCAACTTCTCCACCGACGCTTGGCCGCGCTGGGGACCGGAGCGATCCCCCACCTCGAGGGTGCCGTTAAAATCCCCCCCGAGGATGATGCACTCGCCACTATCGATGGAGCTCAAGAGAGCGGACACTTCTTCAAAGAAGCGCGCTTGCAACGCGCCGGGCCTGGGCGCGTACACGTTCACAAAGTGGAGCGGCACGCTACCCAGGCGAACGGCGAGATGGAGCAAGCTGCCCGGCACTAGCTCCTTGATCCCCAAGATCTCCGGCTGAAAAGTCGGGGCCAACAAGATAGCCACCCCACTAGAAATAGGGGTGACGTGACTCATGTCGACCCCACCCTGCCACTCCAGGAGCCAAGTGGCTTCGTCTCCCGGAATGGTGTGGGTTTCCTGCAGAAAGCTCACCGCGTATCTCCCTTCCGTGAGGACTGAGAGATTGTGAAATCTGCGGTGAGACCCCCTGCTGCCGTTGATGTTGAGGCTGGCTATGGTTATCTTCATGTCAAAGGTACTTAAAACCCGTCACCAACACCTCACTGTGAGGAGGGAGCGGAAGTGCACCTGACCTTCCACTCCCCCGGCAACCCATTGAGGAACACATTAAAACGGCGCCTCTCAACCAGTTTCACGCCCGTGCCCTTGCCCGCTTTCTTGAGGGCGTCACGGACGGACTGAATGATCAGCGCCAGACTCGACCAATGGCCGAGGGCCAGCTGAGCTTTATTGCGGCAACCCCTGCAAGCCACGAGGAAATCCCGGAGTTCCGCCGTGGGGATGAGAGGAGACTCAGCAAGAGGCACGAGGGACTCCACCACCTCGCTGGCGATGGAATCAAAGTCATCCTCCGTGCCCCACACCGAGTCCCCATCCTCCTCCGGGTTTTCACCGCCAGTGGTCAACACACCCACCACACACTGTGGGGCGGATGTACCGACCGCGCCAGCTGGTCCCACCTCCGTCACGATCCCACTCCCAGGATCGATGGCGGAGGAGTCCGCTCTGGGTTCTACTGTAAAACTACAATCTGTGGGTGCCAGTGGTTCAGGACCCCCCTCCACCTCCGTCCCCAGGCCAATGAGCAGCCCAGGGGAGACGGAAGTTCCCGACTCCGGAAATTCAGCTAGAGCCGAGACCGGAGGCGGAGAGAGGAGACCATCTCCCGCTCCACCAGCACCCACAGGCCCAGCAGATGGAGCAGCATTTTCGGTTATAACCGGGTCGGGTGTCTCTTAGTTGTGAGTGGATTCTGGCTGGGAGGGCCAACCCTTTGGGACCTCGCCCTCCCCTCCACTCCACTCAGGGCACCCGACCCAGTGGCAGAATGGGCAGCGTCCCCAGGCTCCCCCACCACAAGCAGGCCTCCACCTACTCCTCCAGGAGGGGTCTCATGTACAGGGGCCTCCCACTCCCCTCCATCCTGAGGGGTAGGGAGCTCCTGCCCAGACTTTGCAGCCTTGACGATGGTGGTGGCAGGGGGAACATGGGGACCCGAAACAGAAGACGGCTCCCCTCCAACAGATGGGCCCTGCACCTCAGGGCCCTGTGTTACCTCTATGGAGGGGTGTCGTCTCCTCTTTTTCCCAGTTGGGTGCAGAGGCTCAGAGACCTCCATGTCATCAGAGGCCTCCACCTCCGCACCTTCCTTTTTTTTTTTAAAGTTACTCTGGGCCTGAGCCCAGCCCTGGGACAGGTAGATTCCCTGGGAACGGGTCTTGGGCTGAGCCCAAGCTCGGGTTCTGTCACGGCGTCCAGGGGACGAGCCTCTCGGTGTTTACTTTTCCTCCGCATCTTCCTTCCACTCAGATGGGCACTCCCCTCCCCACCGGAGGCTGTGAAAACCACAGCCTCCGGAACCGACTGAGCAGTGTCTGTTGGATGTGTGGGGGGAGTGGGAGGAGGTGCAGTGGCGCCACACTGGGCCGCCGAGGTGGAGCTGGCGGCCGGGAGCTTGGGGCAGTTCTTACGAACATGCCCCACCCACTTGCAGACACGCCCTGTCCGAGGTCCAAAAGACGCGGTAGGCCGTCCCCTGGAACTCCACACTGAAGTGGCCCTCCAAGACCTCCTCCCGCGCCAGCTGCATAAATAGCTGGCGGCGGAAGGAGTAGACATGTCGGAGGCTGTGCTCCCGAAGACCGAGCGGGACTAGGGTCCCTGATCTTACCTCCCCCAGATGGTGCAGGTGGGGGAGGAGGAGCTCATCAGGAATGAAGGGCGGGACAACATTATCCGCTGCGCAGTGGCCCCCAGAGGGTCCACTGGCAGGAAAGTCCCACCCACTGTGAGCCCCGTACTGAGGGCGAGGGACACCGCCCCGCTCGGTCTTCAGGAAGAACATAGCCTTCCCATACATCTTTGAGGCTGCCAGGGGCCGACAACCTCGGCCATTGCCTTAACACAAGCCTCAATAGTCATGGTAGGGTGGGTGTAACTCTTCACCCCATGCCTTGTTAATATTCTAAATGGTGACGGGGCCACAGGAGCAGCTGCTGAAGCATAGGAAGGCCCCGCCACCGAACAGGACTGTGAAGCCATGGAGTAGAAGAGTCACGCCCACCGTTGAGAGAAAAAAAAAAGAAAAATTGAAATCGAGAGAAAGGAATAACAAATTATCGCAAAAAGCAAAATAGCACAGACTGGAGGGTATGGCTAGGGAGAGAAGCTGAACGAGAGGAGGGTCAGGAGGGATCAGTCTCTTTACAGGTGTTAATGCAGGCAGTCTTTTTGCTGGTCTTCCAGTTGGTGGTGGGAGGGGGTGCGATGTCTTCACCTGGGACAGCTGTAGCTGCCCAGACACACTCTGCTTCCGATGTTCTTTACACAGTTAAGAGAAAGTCTCTTCACCTGGGCAGCTCCAGCTATCCCAGGCTAGCTCGTTGGGGTGGGGAGGGAGCTCCTATTCAATGCTGTTAAAACACAGGAGCTCCCTATTCAAACAAACAACCCCACCCAAAGTCTTCCAGTCTCTTCCTTTCCCCCTCCCCACAACAATCAATGAAAGGGCTACAAAACCCAAACTCACAAGAGCTGACAGTTCTTCTAGCCTCCTGCTTTCTTCTTACAAAAAGACAGATGGAAATCCTTAGTCTCAATCTCTCCCTGTTGCAGCAGTCACACAGCAACAGTCAGCTGCACCTCATTGATGCACTCAGCACCTCCAATTAGCCAACAGCCAACCCCAGTGTTGGACCTGTCCTGGGAGTGTCTATTAGGGACAGTGTAGAGGGAGCTTTACTCTGTATCTGACCCTTGAATTAATGCAGAATTTGTTGTCTCTTCTTTCTTAATAGTATTTCCAAACCTCCCTGACTCTCCAGGAGTCTCTGGGGATTAAACATAAAGCTCAATATCTAACCTACCCAGGGAGTGTTTGATGAGCTTTACTCTGTATCTAACCCTTTTTTTTAATGATGGGGGCAGTGTAGGAGATTTACTCTGTATCTAGCCCTGTCCTGTACTTGCCCTGGGAGTGTTTGAGGGGGACACCAAGTGTTCTCTAAAATGGAAAACATTAACATCCTTCAGCTTGAGCAGCATGAAGCACAATCGTTCTACGTGAGAAGGGCCTCCCTTCTTTGTTCCTTTAGCGTAGTTGGTACTGATTCAGACACAGTAAGAGGGAGCCCGATCCCAGGGCTGTTTGTCTGACAGGCGAGGCAGCAATCGGAGTGCTACACTGCCCTGGGCTAAAGAAGGCACAAAAATAGCCAGCCGGAGTGTCCGTCTCACTACATTTCCCAGCGTCAGCATGCAGGGACAGTGGGTGAGAATAGGATAGGGCCAAGTGTGATGCCCTTGCTGGACGATCAGCTTCCCAACAAACACTGGACAGACTGTGTCGATTAGTCCCTTGTGCAGGCACAGGCCACTGTGGAGTATGGAGCTGTGCTTTAGCAGGAATCAGTGAAAAGTGGGAAAATGGGGCTTTCCACAGTGTTCACACATGTCACCAAGGTGACTAAAGCCCTGGGGTTGAACTCAGGGTGAAACACGTACTCACTCTGAGTGATATCAGTGGCTCTGCACAGAACAGTCTCTCCTTTCAAATTCTGCTTCCTCTTCAGCTGCTTTCTTAGTTAAATAACCTGCTTAAATCTTTGGTTGCTGCCAGATACAGTACAGATATTATTAAACTCTCTGAACTTTACATTAATTTTCATCAGTATTCAACACAACAAATATTTACAGCAGATGGAATTCATCTTGCCACTTCCTCTACAATGTTATTCCACTGTATCCAGAGAGTGCCCCATTACACTGTACCCCCAGAGTGCCCCCTTACACTGTACCCCCAGAGTGCCCCCTTACACTGTACCCCCAGAGTGCCCCATTACACTGTACCCAGAGCGTGCCCCCCCTTACACTGTACCCAATGAATACCCCCCTTACACTATAACGAAAGAGTGCCCCTCTTACACTGTACCCAGAGTGCCCCCTTACACTGTACCCAGTGAATGCCCCCCTTACACTATACCGAGTGCCCCTCTTACACTGTACACCCAGAGAGTGCCCCATTGCACTGTACCCAGAGAGTGCCCCCTTTACACTGTACACCCAGAGAGTGCCCCCTTTACACTGTATCCAGAGAGTGCCCCCTTACACTGTACACAGTGAGTGCCCCCCTTACACTATACCGAGTGCCCCTCTTACACTGTACACCCAGAGAGTGCCCCATTGCACTGTACCCAGAGTGCCCCCTTACACTGTACCCAGTGAATGCCCCCCTTACACTATACCGAGTGCCCCTCTTACACTGTACACCCAGAGAGTGCCCCATTGCACTGTACCCAGAGTGCCCCCTTACACTGTACCCAGTGAATGCCCCCCTTACACTATACCGAGTGCCCCTCTTACACTGTACACCCAGAGAGTGCCCCATTGCACTGTACCCAGAGTGCCCCCTTACACTGTACCCAGTGAATGCCCCCCTTACACTATACCGAGTGCCCCTCTTACACTGTACACCCAGAGAGTGCCCCATTGCACTGTACCCAGAGAGTGCCCCCTTTACACTGTACACCCAGAGAGTGCCCCCTTTACACTGTATCCAGAGAGTGCCCCCCTTACACTATACCGATGAGCTGTGGGCTCAAATAGACACACAGCAACACGATATTGTTGCTATAATGGAAACTTGGCTTAAAGTGGGACAAGAATGGCAGCTCAACGTCCCTGGATATAGAATTTACAGGTGGGATAGAGAGGGAGATAAAAAAAAGGAGGGGGTGCAGCATTATTAGTTAAGAAATCAATAACAGTTTTGAGGAGGGATGATATGCTAAGTGAATCAGCAAATGAGGCCATATGGGTGAAGATCAGAAATAAAAAAGGGGCAGCCATACAACTAGGAGTGTACTATAAACCTCAAAATAATGAGAGGGAGGTAGAAGAACAAATATGAAGGCAAATTTCCGAATGCAAAAACTATAGGGCAATAATTGTTGGGGATTTCAACTACCCCAATGTCAACTGGGATACAAACAGTGTGAAGGACGCAGAGGGGCCAAAATTCTTGAACTGCATTCAAGAGAACGTTTTTAGCCAGCACGTAATAAGCCCAATGAGAGGGGGCACAATTCTAGATTTAGTTTTCAGTAATGAAGTTGAGCAAGTGGAGGAAGAAACAATGGGTGACCATTTTGGAGATAGCGATCATAATAGTTAGTTTTAGCAGAATCATGCAAAAGGATACAGATAAGACAGGAGTTAACATTCTAAATTGGGGGAAGGCAAATGTTATGAAACTGAGAGATGATCCGGCGAAAGTGGACTGGATGCAGCTATTGGAAGGAAAATCAATGGCAAAACAGTGGGAGGCATTCAAAAGTGCGATTCTGCATGCAAAGTGTAGGCATGTCCCCACAAAGATAAAGGATGGTAGGCCAAATCTAGAGCCCCCTGGTTATCTAGAGGCTTACAGGGTATGCTGAAGCAGAAAAAGAAAGCTTATGACGATCACAAAAATCTTAATACTTTAGAAAGCCTAGAGAAGTATCGAAAGTGCATGGTGAAGTAAAATAGGAAATTGGAAAAGCAAAGAGAGGACATGAAAAATTATTGGCAGGTAAAATCAAGGAAAACCCAAAGATGTTTTATCAGTACTAAGAGCAAGAGGAAAGGGTAGGGCCTTTCAGAGATGTACTAGGGAACTTACACGTGGATGCAGATGATGTGGGCAGGGTTCTTGTGAGTTTTTTGCCTCTGTCTTCACAAAGGAGAGGGATAATGTAGACATTGTATTAAAAAAGGAATGTGAAATATTAGATACGATAAGCATAATCAGAGAGGAAGTACAAAGAACAGTATAGCACAGGAACAGGCTATTCGGCCCTCCAAGCCTGCGCCGAGGATCTGACATCCTTGAAAGTGGATAAATCGCCAGGGCTGGATGGATTGCATTCCAGGTTGTTAAAGGAAGCCAGGGAGGAAATAGTTGATGCGCTGAGGATCGTCTTCAAATTCTCACTAGATATAGCAGGTACCAGACGATTGGAGGTCTATGCACGTTATAGCATTGTTTAAAAAGGGTGCGAGGGATAGGCCAAATAATTATAGGCCGGTCAGTCCCACCTTGTTATTTTTTTATTCATTCATGGGATGTAGGCGTCACTGGCCATTTATTGCCCATCCCTAATTACCCTTGAGAAGATGGTGATGAGCTGCCTTCTTGAACCACTGCAGTCCATGTGGGGTAGGTACACCCACAATGCTGTTAGGAAGGGAGTTCCAGGATTTTGACCCAGCGACAGTGAAGGAACTGTGATATAGTTCCAAGTCACGATGGTGTGTGACTTGGAGGGGAACTTGCAGGTGGTGGCGTTCCCATGTATTTGCTGCCCTTGTCCTTCTAGTTGGTAGAGGTTGCGGGTTTGGAAGGTGCTGTCTAAGGAGCCTTGGTGCATTGCTGCAGTGCATCTTGTAGATGGTACACACTGCTGTCACTGTGCGTCAGTGGTGGAGGGAGTGAATGTTTGTAGATGGGGTGCCAATCAAGCGGGCTGCTTTGTCCTGGATGGTGTTGAGCTTCTTGAGTGTTGTTGGAGCTGCACCCATCCAGGCAAGTGGAGAGTGTTCCATCACACACCTGACTTGTGCCTTGTCGATGGTGGACAGGCTTTGGGGAGTCAGGAGTTGAGTTTGGGATTCCTTGGTGGTGGGTAAATTATTAGAATCAATTCTGAGGGACAGGATAAACTGCCACTTAGAAAGGAACGGACTGATCAGGGATAGTCAGCATGGATTTGTATGGGGAAGGTCATGTCTTACCAACTTAATTGAATTCTTTGAGGAAGTAACAAGCAGGATTGATGAGGGTAGTGCAGTGGATGTTATCTACATGGATTTTAGTAAGGCATTTGACAAGGCCCCACATGGCAGACTGGTCAGTAAAATGAAAGCCCATGGGATACAGGGGAATGTGGCAGGTTGGATCCAAAATTGGCTCAGTGACAGAAAACAAAAGGTAGTTGTCGACGGATGTTTTTGCAAATGGAAAGCTGTTTCCAGTGGCATTCCACAGGGTTCACTTGCTGTTTGTGGTATATATTAATGATTTGGACTTAAAGGTGGGAGGCATGATTGGGAGATTTGCTGATGACACAAAAATTGGTCACTAATTGATAGTGAGGAGGAGAGGCGTGGACTCCAGAATGATATCAATGGTTTGGTTGATTGGGCGGAAAAGTGGCAAATGGAATTCAATCCGGAGAAGTGTGAGGTAATGCATTTGGGGAGGGCAAATAAAGCGAGGGAACACACAGTAAACGGGAGGATATTGAGAGGGGTAGAAGAGGTGAGGGACCTTGGAGTGCATGTCCACAGGTCTCTGAAGGTGACAGGACAGGTAGATAGAGTGGTGAAGAAGGCATATGGAATGCTTTCCTTTATTGGCTGAGGTATGGAATACAAAAGCAGGGATGTAATGCTGGAACTGTATAAAATGCTGGTTAAGCCACAGCTGGAGTATTGTGTACAATTCTGGTCACCACATTACAGGAAGGACATAGTTTCTCTGGAGACAGTACAGAGGAGATTTACAGGAACGTTTCCAGGGCTTGTAAGTTACAGCTATGAGGAAAGATTGGATAGGCTAGGGTTGTTTTCCTTAGAACAGAGGAGGCTGAGGGGTCACTTAATAGAGGTGTACAAAATTATGAGGGGCCTAGATAGAGTAGACAGGAAGGACCTGTTTCCTCTAGCAGAGAGGTCAATTACCAGGAAGCACAGATTTAAGGTAATTGGTAGAAGGATTAGAGGGAACATGAGGAAAAATGTTTTCACCCAGAGGGTGGTGGGTGTCTGGAATTCACTGCCAGGAATGGTGGTGGAGGCAAAAACCCTCAATTCTTTAAAAATGTACCTGGACATGTACCTGAAGTGCTGTAACCGGCAAGGCTATGGATCAGGTGCTGGAAGGTGGGATTAGATTGGGTGGCTAGTTTTTTGCCTGTCACAGACATGACGGGCTGAATGGCCTCCTTCTGTGCTGTAATGTTTCTATGTGTCTATGGTTCTATGGTTCACTCATTGGGTAAACTCCAGCTGCTCAGTCCTAGAAGCAGGACCTGAGGATGGAGGGAGTGGGGGGAGGTGGGAAGCGGGGAAATCAGTTCTAGATACATTACACACCAACTTAGCATCAGGGCCAAAACCCAAAGCAGCACCTTGCAGGAGCTCGATTCTTGGAGATGCCACATTGCTCCAAAGCAGATACCCTCCCTCAATAGGTGGAACAGGGGACAGGAGGAGCAGCATTAGACGCACCCGTAGAACTCTCGTGGAACAGCTGCAGAGAATCTAACAGGGCCTGTACTGAAGAATTTTGGGTGCTGATAAGAAACTACAGCCATTTCAAAAGGGAGCTTCATTCATGTAGCTGTGCTTGATCAGACATTCAAAATGCAACACAAAGCTCTTGGTGCAAGACCTCAGCTCTGGTGCAGGAAGTGAATTCAATTTCCATTAAAAACAACAGTTAATAAGTTCCTCAAAGCAAGTTCCTCATTAGAAATTCTCCTTTCTAAACACTAACCAGTGTTTAGGTGGCATACCACATTAAGAGTTTCTAACAATCCCCTTACTTTTATCTGTTTATTTCAAAGGCATACGTGTTTTTAATTTCTCACATTTCTACCATCTTTCACAAGATTAACATCAGCCAAGACCTTTATCTTGAAACTTAAAACAAATTGCAGAAAGGAGCTGAGAGGAAGAAACTAAATAAGTCATCTTAAATTGACCGTGACCTCACTTGGGTGTCACTTCCAGAATGGCATCAGCTTTAGCAGGTGCTGGAACATCCAGGACTTTTTCTTAACATGACTGCAATTAATTGAAATGTTTAGGTCGTGTAGATACTGCCTCACACTGATGGAAATATTCAACAGGAGCTCTGAGTGTGAATGTGTGGAGTGAGCTCTGGGTTTCTGTGTGTGCAGACCAAACTCCGAGTGAGAGTGTGCAGAGTGAGCTCTGAGTGAGTGTGTGGAGTGAGCTCCCAGTGAGAGTGTGGAGTTAGCTCTGGGTGTGTGTGCGCAGTGTGAGCTCCGAGTGTGAGCGTGGAGTGCGCTCTGAGTGTGAGGAGTGATTTCTGAGTGTGAGTGTGAGTGCAGAGTGAAGCTGCAGTTTTTGAAGAGTGGGCAGGTGGTTACTGGCAGAGCAGTGTCATGCTACTGAGCCAAGGCCGATGATTCTACTGAGAAACCTCTGAATAGCAGCAGGATGAAAATACCATGAGGCACATTTCCAGGACCAAGGATAAGACATAAAGTTTAAGGAAGCCTCAGACCAGGATCAAGGCATCCATTAAGGAAGAAGGTTGGTGAAAGTTACAGATACAAATCCTCAGCAATATCACCTCGTGGAAGCTGCACAGAGGCCCAGCATCGCTCAGTGTAGATTCCACCCACTTCTTGCAGGCAGCTGTGGGAGGGACTGTGGGGCAAGGGTCCCGTTACACATCTTCCAGCTCCCACAACCAGCCATTCAGTTAGGGGTCTGGGAGACCATCAGAACCTCGACCCTCATTGCAGATACAGAGGGTGAGAATTTGGATCATTTGCATCTGTTTATTTGGATGCTACAAGCACCCTTAGAGCTCCAACATTGTGTCCATGGCATACACGCACACTTGTGGGGAGAATTGCATCAGACACCATATTGGTGAGGGTGTTAATGCGCGTGCAGTTAGCATCCGCCAGAAGTATGCAGAGCAGGTAGATCATAATGTCAATCAGTGTGCAACTCTGATTTGATGCCAACGCTACCATTTAGGAGATCCATGCTCCAGCTGACGCTCTCTCTTAAGCTCGCCAGCTGAGCACGTGTTCAGCGGCAGGAAGGAGCACTCCCATCAGCGCTATTTAAAGGATCATCAACCACTTTCATCAACTACCTTCACATTTGTTACTGGATGATTTCTTCGCCCGGTTGTCTCAATTCTACAAGTGGTTGGTGCTTTCCATAGTTCTTTAGAAGTTACAAACGTCTACAGCGAGTGCTGAGGCAGATGCCGAAGGAGATTTTCCTGACTTCAGGGCTTCTTCACAAATCAGTTGCTCCCAGATATGGGTGCATTAGTAAGAATTCTCCTTGGAATACAGCCTGACTGGGGGAATGAGTAGAAGCCAAGCAGAGCAGGACAAGCTCCCAGAGGAGGGAGGAGGAGGAGACCATATCCACCGCGGGCGTTCAGGGAGCTATTCTCCGACCTGAACCTCGGTGAGAAACAATGTGTGAGATGGCTACATTTCAATAAGGATGTTCTCACTGAAATCTGCCACCTGCTGTAGCCACAACTGCAATGTCTGAGCAGGGTGAGGACTGTATTGCCAGTGGCTGTAAAGATGCCCATGGCCGTGAACTTTTATGTGTCTGGTTCCTTCCAGGTTCGTGGAGGTATTTGCAAATCTCACAGTTTGCTCTCCACTGTTGTGTAAGGGAGGTCACAGAGGCTCTCTACTCAATGACATTAGCATGGATAGAGGACTGACTAGCTAATAGGAAGCAGACAGTAGGGATAAATGGGTCTTTTTCAAGTTGGCAAGCTGTAACTAGTGGAGTGCCACAGTGCTGGCGCCTCAACTATTTATAATTTGTATCAATGACTTGGATGAAGGGACCGAATGTTTGGTAGCTAAATGTGCTGCCAACTCCAAGATAGGAAGGAAAGTATGTTGTCAAGAGGAGGTAAAGAGTCTACAAAAGGATATAGTTAGGTTAAGTGAGTGGGCAAAAATTTGGCAGATGGAGTATAATGTGAGAACATGTGAACTTGTGCACTTAGGTAGGAAGAATAGAAAAGTTGTATACTATTTGAATGGAGAGAGACTGCAGAACTCAGAGATCTGGATGTCCTGGTACATGAATCACAAAAGATTAGTATGCAGGTACAGCAAGTGATTAAAAAGGCAAATGGAATGTTGGTGTTTATTGCAAGGGGAATGGAATTTAAAAGTAGGGAAGTTTTACTGCAGCTGTACAGGGCCTTGGTGAGACCACATCTGGAGTACCGTGTACAGTTTTGGTCTCCTTATTTGAAAAAGGATATCATTGTATTAGAAGCAGTTCAGAGAAGGTTGACGCGACTAATTCCAGGGATGAAGGGATTATTTTATGAAGAAAGGTTGAACAGGTTCGGCTTATACCAACTGGAGTTTAGAAGATTATTGAAACATATAAGATCCTGAGGGGACTTGAAAGAGCGGATACCAGGAGAATGTTTCCTCTTGTGGGGGAGAGGAGAACTAGGGGACACAGTTTAAGAATAAGATGTCTCCCTTTTAAGACAGAGATGAGAAGAATTTTTTTTCTCAAAGGGTTGTTAGTCTGTGGAATTCTCTTCCCCAGAAAGCCTGGGTCATTGAATTTATTCAAGACTGAGTTAGATAGATTTTTGATAGTCAAGTGAGTCAAGGGTTATGGGGGGTAGACAGGAAAGTGGAGTTGAGACCACAACCAGATCAGCCATGATCTTATTGAATGGCGGAACAGGCTTAAAGGGCCGAATGGCTTACTCCTGCTCCTATGATCCTATTGCTAGCTACATTTCATTCTCACATGCCGGACAGAAGCAGACAGAATGAGCATGCAGCTTCACTACAATTGCAGGGTGCCATTTACTACCTGCCCATTGCTTTGCGGGCACTGATTGTCAACTCTGCCATGCAGCAGAATTGAAAGGAATTCCACTCCCTCAATGTACCGTGGTGTGTGACCATACGCAACGTATCATGCAGGTGAATGCTCGGTATCCTGGCAGCAGTCACGATGCCTTAATTCTGCAACAATCCGCTGTGCCATCTGCATTTGTATCACCACAGCAAACCAATGGGTGGCTGCTGGGAAACAAGGGCTATCCCTCATGATTTCGGTGCACAATCCACATGCACAGCATTCATACAAAGGATGATTTGATTGAAATTTTAAAGATATTAAGGGGAACAGATAGAGAGAAACTATTTTTGCTGGTTGGGGAATCTTGGACTGGGGGCATAGTCTAAAAAACTAGAGCCAGACCTTTCAGAAGTGAAATTAGGAAACACTTCTACACACAAAGGGTGGTAGAAGTTTAGAACTCTCTTCCACAAATGACATTAGATCAATTGTTAATTTCAAATCTGTAATCTATAGATTTTAGTTCTTCAAAGGCATTAAGAGATAGAGTGTAAAGGTGGGTATATGGAGTTAGGTCACAGATCAGCCATGATCTCAATAAATGGTGGAAGCTCGAAATGGTCTCCTCCTGTTCCTATGTCCCCAAACAAAGCCATGCTGCCATACAACATATGATAGAGCAGACCATTGGCCTGTCGACCTCTCTGGAGGAGTCCTGCAGTACTCGGCAGTACAGGTCTCACCATCCATATTGGTCTCCTGTATGCTGCACAACCTTGACATCATGAGGCCACACCCCTTACCACCAGCGCTATGGCGACCAGCTGTGGAGGAGGTGCATGAGGAAAAGGAGGCAATCTGGACAGCCCCCTTTTTGGTCAGGATGTACATGAAAAACGCATTTGAGTGCGATTGCAGTATCCGCAACCCCAATTCCCCAGTCGGCAACAGCCCCACACCTTACCTTCCCTCTGTCACTGACCATCACAGCCTCCGCTTGGCCACAATACTGAAATAAAACCAAAACAAAATGAACATTCCAAACCACATTTATAAATGAAAGCATGCCATACTGTGTACAAACACCAACTAAGTCACCTTTGTGCTTTCGCTCAGTGTCTGTCTTCCATGTACATTTGCCTAACCTAGTGTTCCTGTGCAGTATTACCACAGTGGCTGCAGCATGGCTGGTGGAAGGCTGCTGACTTTCAGTGGGGGACACCGTCTCACAGCTCTGGCCCTAGAAGGCCCAGCTTCGCAGGAGGCCATAAGACCTTCAAGGACCACCCTCAGAAGGGAGTGGGAGCAGGTGGCCAGGAAGGCCAGCTCCTGGAGTCTGGCCCCAAGAAATCAAACTATCTTGTCGAGGTGGTCAAAGTCAGTGAATCCATCCATTTCCTACTCAACACACCACCAACCTCGCACACTGCACAATGCACCGCACTCCTATCACTTAGCCAGCAGCACTCCCTGGCACTCAGGACTCTTGCCTAACATTCAGATACTCCACCCCAACCTCGCACCCACCAATGCTGCCAAGTCCACACCCACCTCTCATTGCCTCCACAAACCTCCAGATATTGAGCTACGGCATGCACACCAACCAAATTACTGACCTTCTGCCCTTTCTTGCAAGACAAGGCGACACACAATAGAAGGGGACAGGGCAGAACTGACATCTCCTGAGCCCTATGGAGGAGATGGCTCACTGCATCATGAGGCCGACTGTAACAGAGCCCGTGACATCCAGCATCACTGAGAACATTCAGGTGACAGTATGTTCCTGCCTTATGCCCCTCCTCAACTCCCAGCTCACTCGTATCCTACTATCTGGCATGACAAGCTGCAGATAATGTGCCAATGGACCTCTTGCTTCCCACCCCACCCTGCTTCCATCACACCAACCTTTCCCATTTGATTTCCTGTTTATAGACACCCAAGAGCAGCCTCCTGCCCAGCCAGAACAGCCAAAGGAGGAGGAAGGAGAAGAACAGCACAGCACCGCTGGAGAGGCTCCATCACTTGTTCTGACACTTGCAGCCACCAGCCCAGATACTGGGACTGACCGCGGACACCTTAAGGTTAGTATAGAGTTGGAATCAGCACAGGGTGATTTACTGGGCACGAGTGGGCTGCAGCCAGGCCAGGGATAAAGGATGGTTCATGTACTAACTTACTGGAAGGTGAGGCCACAGACGTGTTCTGCGACAGGAGACTCAGATGAGGACCTTGTTGGGGGTGACATACAGGGGAAGGCTGATCGGTATGCACACAGAGATGCTGGGTGCATTGGCAGGCCTGCGAGATAAACCCCTGCCACTGTCAAGGAGCAGGAAAGAGTCTGTCTCCAACTTGGCAGAGGGCATGGTGCAGAGCTTGCCCTCTCCGCAGCCTCTGCTCCATCTCCCTGTCACTGCTGCTCCCCTGTCTGGTGCAGCTTTTGTGTGGACAGGTCACCTACTCCGCTGCCCTCCCTGTCAGGCTGCAGCAACACTCTCTGGCTAATGCAGGAACTCAGCACAACACCTCCGAAAAAACACTCCAGAGTACTTCCAGACACCTTGCAATAGCAGGTCTTAAAAGTCACCGTACCAGCAATTTGGGTGCCTGTCCCTTTGAGGAACACTAGTGCAGGGTCCATCTTGCAGCTTAGTGCTTGTCTGAAAAGTGACACGTGAATTAGCTGCCTGGACATGCATGGTCCTGGTGTGGCATCAGCCAGCTGGGCTGTATGACATCAGGATAACGCTCCTTTACAACCTTTCACTGCACACTGGGGATGCCAGGGCGGCACCTTCTCAAGAGGGTACGCCACGCAGGCAGTGCCAGAAGCGGCTGGTGGAGAAGCATGACACAGCAAAACAGTGCCAGACCTTGTTGTGTTATTGGCTCTTAACACAAACGTACCAAATTCTATAACAACAATGGGTAAACTAAAAAAAAGGGTTCTTTATTGAAGAAGAACAGGATTCTAGGAGAGCTCTTCAATACACATGCTTCCTCCGAACACTATCTCAACAACTGGATCACATGTTAACGTGCATCACTTCCTGTGATGATGTACATAGTGAAATAGGATAATTGTGAACAGTATTTACACATGTATGGGCTCTCACATTCATTATTCAAGTGTCTCTGAAATGTACAGGCAGTCTGCTGACTCGACCTGATCTGGTAACAGTGAAACTTTGCTGAGATTTGGAATTGTCAATTCTTTTTTCTTGACTTGTAGGTTCAGACTGACAATTATCTTGTACTTTGACCGTTGTACATGTCATCCTCCTTAACTCCACTCTCAGAACTTGATGTGAACGTGTTTTTGGCACTACAGGGATATTAAGTATGATGCTGACATCTATTCCTTCTTAATGTCGAGTTGTCTTGACTTGCCTTCCAAACATGATCCCTGCCGGGGGTGGTAATCCTGTGTCTAGTGGTGTTGCTCAAAGGTGCAACATTGCTATTTGAATGTCTTGAATGGTTTACTTAGATTTCAAAATTAGTGACTTTACCATTCGCACCATCCTTTCTGCCAGTCCGTCTGACCTTGGATAGCTTGGAGATGACGTAATATGATTTACAGCCCACTTTGCGCACATGTCTTGGAATGGTTTACTGGTGTACTGTGGACCATCATCCGACACAGGGAACTAAAAAGACTCAAAATTGCTCTCGTCGTGTTTGCTACCAATGCACTTGATGTATCCCTCAGTTGGTAAATGATAGGAAATTCGGAAAAGTAGTCGGTAATAAGTAAGAAGTCATCACCTCCGACATTAAATAAGTCAGTAGCTATTCTTGACTATGGATGTGATGGAACATCATGAGGATGAAGTGGCTCTCTGTGCTGACTCAGTTGATGCTCTTGACATGCATCAGACATCCTCACTGGTCATCCTATATCGCTATTGATCCCTGGCCAATAAACTGTCTCACATGCAAGTCATCTTGATCTTTCAATGCCCATGCGACCTTGATGTAGTTGGGTAAGGATGTCTTGACAAAGTGCTTTTGGTATCAATACTTGTCTGCCCTAAAAGATTACTCCACTTGATATCCCTAATGTGTCACAATATGGCCAAAAGGTTCTGAGCTCTGTGGGAACCTCTTGCATTGTACCTGGCCATCCACTGACAATGAGCTGCCATAATGCCTTGAGGACAGGATCTCTGGAAGTCTCTCTCTGGAGATCCTCATGTCTGTTGTGTACCAATTGCATTAGGCCAATGTTGTACATATCTTCTAGTTCCACATCTACCTCATCAACTTGGACATCCAATGGTACACCTTCTGTCTCCTTGGGGTTGGATAACCTGCTCAATGTGTCAGTTGTAACTTGAGGTTTCCAGGTTTGTATCAGATCTCGCAATTCTACCCTGTACTTTGATTAGCAGTCTTTGGAGAGAGATGGCGCGCTGGTGAGTAGTTTTTGCTAAATCATTGCTAGTGGCTTGTGATCAGTCTCGACGACAAAGTATTTGCTAAGTAGGTATGTATGGAATTTAGAGATACCAAAAACTAATGCCAATATTTCTCGTTCTATGTCTGAATAGATCACCTGAGCGGGTGACAAATTTTTAAAATCGAACGCAATTAGTCTACCTTCCTGTAACAGACATGCTCTGAGACCCTTTTGTGAAGCATCTACTTTGTGTGTAGTTTCTTTCCTTGATTCGTAGCATTGTAAACATGCTTCAGCAGAAAGTGACTGTTTTAACAAATCAAATGCGTGCTGATGATCTTCATGCCACTAGAATGGTGTTATCTTTCTTGAGAAGTTCACGCAGTGATGATGCTTTCTCAGACAAATTCGAGATATATGGTGCTAAGAAGTTAAACAGCCCCAAACACCTCAGTAAATCTTCTTTATCTTGAGGAGTAGGCCTTGATTGTACATCTCAACTTTACTGGGATCTGGTTGAATTCCTGTGTCAGAATGTATTGAACTTGAAGAAATTAATATGGATCACATTGAGAGCACATTTTTTGCTATTAAACACGAGACCTTGTCTTCTAGCCGTCTCCATTCGAATGTGAAGATTCTTGTCATGCTCTTCCTTGGTACTTCCCATAACCACTATGTCATCCACAGCCAGGAACACTCTCGGTAATGTGATCCAACCATATCCATATATTGTTGGAACAGGTCTTGACTCACTGAGAGACTGAATGGTGACCGTAGAAAGCAATACCTCCCAAATGTTGTTAGTTCCTGTGAATCCTCTGAAAGGTGCACTAACCAATATCCACGTTTTGCATCCAACTTTGAGAAGAACTTGGCTCTAGCATACCTTGTGTTGAGCTCCTCTGAAGCAGGTATCTTGTGAGGACGCCCTTTGAGTGCTCAATTTAATCTTCTGGGATCTAAGCATACTCTAACGTTACCATCTTTCTTAATTACAGTGGTTGTAGAATTACACCAATTAGTGTGTTGTTCAGCATGGCGAATAATCCCTTACCATTCCATCGTGTCAAGCTCAGCCTTTATCTTGTCTTTTAGGTGGACACTGCACTTCCGTGGTGGATGTGTGGAGGGAACTGCGTCATCTTTCAGGTGAAGAATGGCGTCTCCTATAAAATTGCCCATGGTGTCAACTTGTGAATCATCATGATCCAGAGTTCACTGCATTCTGGCAATCCAGCTACCACTGGACCATTGGTGTCAACAACACGGAAGACTTGTGGCGACCGTGCAGAACTTCCATACCTGCCTTCAACGTCAATGGTCCCACACAGTAGATTGGTGAACCATCATATGCAGTGAGCCTAGCTCTTGTTGGTTGTAACATAGACTCCCACTGGGCTACGTACATGTCTTTGAGTATCTGCAGTGGTAAAATGTAGCTTGTGCTTGCCACTTTTGTTAGGACTATAATTTCAACTGTGCTGAAAACTTCCAGTTGTGTGATTGCATCCATATGCTGTGTGCCTGTCACTGTATGGAAAGCTCATTCACTTTCTAGCTTGAGTTTATCTCTTTCAGTTCTTTCTTCACTGTCTAGGTCTCTGCCTAACTCATGGACGTTCTTGTGCTTGAAATGGTACTTGGTGAAATCTTTTTTATTCTGTTTTTTGTTGAGCTGTGGCTTGCTGTGACTTCTGACCTCCTCTTCGCTGTCAGATTTTCTACACACTCTTGCCCAGTGTTCCTTTAGACCACATACCTTGCAGATATCTCTGAATGCAGGACAGTTACGTGGCTGATGCATTAGACCACACTTGCCACACACCTTGCCCTGTCGAGGTGCTTTGGAGACCTCACCTATGGTTGTTGCTGCTCCAATTGCTTGTATATATTGCCTGTTCGCACTTATGACTTCATATTTTCCGACAGCTTTGAGTAGACATCAACGTCGTATCCTTTTTTCTTATACAGCATATCCTTTTGGAATGCCTCGATTGGAGTTGATGTGATTAGAAGCTCCATTATTCTCTCAGAGAGTTCTGCGTCTCAGAAACTGGTCAGTAGTTTCTTTGGGTTGTTGTCTGTAGGCCATCAATTCAAGCCGATGGATTCTGAAGTTGACTTTGATTCTTAACTGATCTTACAGCATTGTCCAGAGTTTAGATGGGTTTTCTAGTCCGCTTCTGACGGTCCAGAATTGTTGATGCAATGGAGACCTTCATTGCCAATCGCTATCTTTATTTTTATTGCTTGCTTAACGGGTTCTGCGACTGCAAGGTCTAAAAAGCATAAATCCATATGCTGTCGAAATAGTTGGAATTCATGAAGGACATCCGGAACCTTCCAATTCAAAGCTGGCTATTTCGTTGTCATGGTGTCAACATTTCCTTCTTCACAAGAATTCCTTTTTGCCAGAGCTTTCCCCTTAAACTACTTTTCTGTTTGCTACAACCAGGTGAGAAAGAGGTCTAGGGTTCCCTTTCAGACAACTCCTGGCCTTACTGTTACAGGGTTTAATTTTAAACAGGTTTTTTCAGGTTTTTTTCAGGTTTGCACTTGGTGCTGTTCAATATTCAGTCCGTTAACACCTAATCTGTACTAATGCTTTGTCTTTCAACACACCATTAACATATTGTTTGCCTTTGCTCCATGACCTTTTGGCCTTGTCCAATCTACACCTTCTCCTTTGTTATCTTTTGCCCCACCCCTGCCTCACTTGCTTATAACCTGCGACTTTTCTAATATTTGTCAGTTCCAAAGAAGGGTCACTGACCCGAAACGTTAACTCTGCTTCTCTTTTCACAGATGCAGCCAGACCTGCTGAGTGGTTCCAGCATTTCTTGTTTTTATTTAATTTTAAACACACTGTTTTTAGCTCCCCCTTGGTGAATCCTTGTTCTCTGCTTTCCAATTATAAGGTAAAGAAATGAGCATAAACAGGCTTTCTTAGGTTTAAAAAGGTGAAATTTTATTAAACTTAAACTCTAATTTGGTTGACGCCTATGGATACACATCGCACCCATGCTAGCATGCATACACGATATACACATGCAAATAGAGACAGAAAAGAGAAGAAAAATTAAAGTGGAAAGGTTTGAGGCAATATCTGAAGATTTGTTGTTATGGTTCTTCGAGCTCACTGTAGAGTCCTTTTGTAGGTAGATCTTGCTTTCTGTTGGTGCCCAGTATTCTTCTTAAACCTTGTTCACTGTAGGAGACTTTTCTCTCTTGGCGTTCATGTGTCTTCAGTGGGTTTTTGAAGTTCTGTGAGAACGAGATGGGAGCAGACAGGAGAGGCTATGACGAGCCAGCCAGGAGAGGTCTTTTCAATCCAGGAGCATACAGCATTCTGCCAGTTCAAACACCGTCTCTATAATTTAAAACTCCCCAAGTTGGCCAGCAGGGTAGTCATGTGTCTGACTGGTATAACCACTTCTGGCTTTGTGTATTGTGTGTGTCAGGGAATGGTCCTTTGCCTCCAAATGCTGTCTGTTAATATGCAAAAATGTCTTTGCAGCCAGAGGCTTGGCAACCCCTTGTATCAGGCCTTCTCTTCTTCCCAGCAACAGTTTGAAATGTAATGTCCATTTGGCAAAATTAATGTGCCTCATTCTTGGCCGGTGGGGGCCTGCATGACACCTCCACACCCAGAGGAATGAAATGCGATTTGAGAAAAGGTGCATTTCATTAAAAGGGTTGAGAGAAAATATAGAAGATACAAAAAAACCATGCATTTCTCTCATTCACTCCCATTCATTCACAAATCCTAAAACTTATTAAAATTGCCTGTCTTTTCTTGGTGCCAGTGCTGCTTTAATTGCCACTTTTTGGCATCCTTTGGGAAGGTTTTTCTTCAGCTGGCCCATTGCCATGACTGTCTAGGGTCTTTGTTCCTGTTGAGGTCTGCCAAGGGGTGGTGGGGGGAGTTAGATTTAATTAGCTCTAAATTAGAATTTTTTCCCAAGAGACAGTAGTGGGCGGGTCTATCCTGAACTCCCTTTCAGTGTTTTGCTGAGTCATGCAAAGGCTTTGACTTCAGGAGATGGGCATTTCCCTTTTTCTCTGACTGTGGGGGAGGATTCTTTGTTATATCCCCTTTGTTCTCTGGAACATTCCCACCTACAGGTATTTGTACAGACTCTATTGCACTTCCCTGCAGCACATTGACTAGTTTCTCTGCTCCCTAGAGGTATTTCTTTGTTTTTGCAGATTCCTGTAAATGCTGTTAGCAACTCTGGTGGGGTGCCTCTAGAGTCTGCATTTATGTAGGAGGATGT
The DNA here is from genome assembly GCF_036365525.1 of Heterodontus francisci. Classification (NCBI taxonomy): domain Eukaryota; kingdom Metazoa; phylum Chordata; class Chondrichthyes; order Heterodontiformes; family Heterodontidae; genus Heterodontus; species Heterodontus francisci. The sequence continues at coordinate 28,921,955 of NC_090412.1, forward strand.
GGGGTCTAACTTTTCAGATTTTTCGGGATTGGCTGACCAGACAGTGGTTTTCAGTTGGGGTTCTGAAGGGTCACTGACCTGAAACGTTAACTCTGCTTCTTTCTCCATAAATGCTGCCAGACCTGCTGAGTATTTCCAGCATTTCTCGCTTTTATTTCAGATTTCCAGCATCCACAGTATTTTGCTTTTATTATAGTAGGGGTTTTCATCCGGGATTCCTCCCAGATTTCCTTTAACCTGCCCTCTTAGTCACTTTATCTCCTTCCCTGTCTAACCGTTTGCCAACTGTATGCCTACCTGTCCCCTTTTGTTCTCAGCAGGGGTCCCTTGCAGTTCACTAGCCCTCTGCTGGAGGGTCCTCCTAACACCGGTAGAGGACTTAGGTGTGTAGCTTTCACTATAGGTTGGGGTTTCCCCTCAACCTGTCACGTGACAACCCCTGCAGTACTCCACTACATCTTTGTGGAATTTTGGCCAGTCAAACTGCTGTCTTATTCGAGCTTTGGTCTTTCGTATACCGGCATGTACAGCATGTAGTCTCATGGGCCCTTCTTAATAATTCTCCCCGGTACCTCTGTGGCACCACTAACTGGTGAACTACTATCCACTCTTTGGTCTCTGGTCTGTGAGGAGAACTCCATTTCCTCATCAGTACCTCATTCTTTAAATAGTACCAATCAGGGACTCCCTCTGCTTCACTTTCAGACTGGGCAGCCTGTGCTAACTTTCGCAATACTGGGTCGGCTCACTGAGCCTCAGCTAGGAAAAATCCATTTAATTCATTTGCTGGGTTTCCTAGCTGTCCAAAGATAGTCTTGGACAAACAGGCATCATGGTCATCTGCCTGCAGTGCCAATGCAGTCTCCTCTGGGGGAGCTGGTTTGATCATGGCCTGATCCATTACACATTCAGGCAAACTGCAGGGGTCCATCACCCGCCACGCCTCTCTCTCTCTCTGACTTCCTGCGGTCTTTCTTTCACCACTAGGGGAGCTACCACCTTCACCCCCAACAGATCATTACCCAGGAGCAGGTCAACCCCGTCCACAGGCAAACTAGGGACAATCTCTACAGTCACCGGTCCTGAAACTAGGTCACACTCCAGGTATACAGGTAAAGGCATACACTGCCCTCCAATACCATTCACCACCATTTTGGTGTTCACTGCACTCTCTGGGGGAAAGGTCAGGCCTTTTCCCAGTAAAAGGGATCTAGTGTCCCGTGTCCCTGAGAATTACCATGGGCTTGTTTGCCCCACTCGAGGGGCATGGGGCTACTTTCCCTTCAAATACAAAACCCTTATAACCCTCAGGAATCCTATTAAATTTTCCTGCACTTGCAGCCGTCAGCTTCCTGGGTCTCACTCTTACTGCAGTTACAGCCACAGCTTGTTCTGCTGTGCTTTCCATCAGGTTTCTTTCTTCACTGAGCGGGTATGCCCTGATTAACCCTACCGGTTTTCCCTTTAGTCTCCAGCAGTCAGCTTTTAAATGCCCTGCCTTATTACAATGGAAACACACAGGTCTCCGGGACTCACTCTTGCTCACAGCACCTTCCTTTTTGGCTGGAGGAGAGCCCCCTGTGTCTCCTGCTTTCCTTTCTCTCCCAGGACTGCCTGGGCGGAGATCACCTCCTCCACCCCCCCACCGCTTGTCCTTTTCTGCTTTGTGGTGCTGATTAGGAAAGGTTCTCCCCTGGGAAACCGACTTATAAATTAAAGAAAACTCATTGGCCAGAACAGCTGCTTGCCGGACTCTCTGCTCCTCTACATGTCTCCTTATGGAGAATGGGAGAGTGTTTAAATTCCTCTAACAGAATTACTTCTCTGAGATTCTCATAGTTGAGCTGTACTTTAAAAGCCCTCAGCTACTGGTCAAAAGCCAGCTGCTTACTTCTTTCAAACTCAAGATAAGTTTGATTAGCTTGCTGCTTGAGGGTTCTAAACGTTTGGTGATAACTTCAGGTACTAATTCATATGCCCTGAGGATAGCATTTTTGGTCAGTTCCTAATTTAATGAACTGTCATCTGGCAACAGGGAATAAACCTCATGGGCTTTTCCAGTTAGCTTGCTTTGTAGTAAAAGAGACCAAGTCTCAGCTGGCCATTTTAGCTGCCTTGCCAATTTCTCAAAGGACACAAAAAATGCCTCCACATTTTCCTCATTGGATTTTGGGATTAGATGAGTTAGTTTTAACAATTCTGTACCCAACCCTGAATTATGCTCCTCCATATAGGCAATGCTTTCACTGGGGTTACTCTATTGCCCCCTAGTTAACTCAAGCTGCTTCAATTCCCTTTCTTTGCATTCTTTCTGGAATATTCTTTCTCTCTCTCTCCCATTCCTTCCCCTGTCTTTCTTTCTCTCTCTCCTTTATTTTTCTTCACGTTCCTTCTGGGAGGCCCTCTCTTTTTCCCTTCTTCTTTCCTCAAATTCAAGTTTCCTCTGTTCCAATTGTATCTTTGCTAGCAGTACCCTGTCTGGATCTACTTCTAACACTGTTTCTGCTTCTTCAGATTCAAGGAAAAAATGGTTGGCCACTAGCATTAGGAGCTCAGACTTCCTAGCCTTGTCACATACAGTGATCCCACACTGCTCTGCATTTTCCTCAACTCCTCCAGAGACAGTGCTTTTAACTTATCCCAAGTTACTTCACTCTGGCTTGGGGAGCTATTGGCTTCAGTTGCAGACATGTTAGTATTCAATCACACACAACCACAAGAAAACCTCTATTAATCTTGCTCCTTTTTGATTGGGGAAAATTTGGCTTTCCACTTCCAATTTCTCTCATTTGACTGTGGGTCAATTCCAGATGCTAGCACCCAAATTTCTGTTACAGCCAAGTGACCCTTTCAGCCTTCACCTGGTCTTATTGTAACAGCCTTTAGTTTTAAATACGCTGTGGTTTTTAGCTCCCCCTTGGTGAATCCTTGTTCACCACTTTCCAATTATATGGTAAAGAAATGAGCACAAACAGGCTAAGGTTTAAAGGAGGTGAAATTTTATTAAACTTAAACTCTAATTCGGTTGACACTTACGGATACACGACGAGTCCATGCTAGCAAGCATACATGATACACGCATGCAAATAGAGACAGAAAAGAGAAGAAAAATTAAAGTGGAAAGGTTTGAGTCAATATCTGAAGAGTTGTTGTTGTGGTTTTTGGAGCTCACTGTAGAGTCCTTTTGTAGGTAGATCTTGCTTTTCTTTGGGGCCCAGTATTCTTCTTAAACCTTGTTCACTGTAGGAGACTTTTCTCTCTTGGGGTTCACGTCTCTTCAGTCAGAATTTGGAGCTCTGTGACAACGAAATGGGAGCAGACAGGAGAGGCTGTGGCTAGCAAGCCACGAGAGGTCTTTTCAATCTCGGAGCAAACAGCTTTTCTGCCAGTTCAAATGCTGTCTCTACAATTTAAAACTCTCCAGGTTGGCAGCAGGGTAGTCACGTGACCGACTGGTATAACCACTTTTGGCTTTGTTTATTGTGTGTGTCAGGGAATGTTCCTTTGTCTAAAAACACTGTCTGTTAACATGCAAAAATGTTTCCCAGCCAGGAGCCCGGCAACCGCTTGTAACAGGCCTTCTCTTCTTCCCAGCAACAGTTTGAAATTTAATGTCCATTTGGCGAAATTAATGTGCCTCATTCTTGGCCGGTGGGGGCCTGTATGACACTTCAATAACTTTTTTCAAGGAAGATCAATGCAGGTCTGCTGTGCCTGCAGCACTGGACCTCTGCCACACCCTGAGCTCTGTGGCTGCAGCAGGGGCTTTCAGCCTCTGCATGAGGTGACTCCGCCCATGGAGCTGTTTTTAGTGGGAAAACTCACGACGCTTAATGGTGGTGCAGTCTCGCAGCCCTGATTCGGATTGACTTTTTTTAAAGCCCAATTCTGCCAGAACCCTGCCTTTCTGGTCGACTACCATTCCAATAAAATCCTCCTTTTTATTACTCACTCGGAGTACCGATTCTTGAGGGCAATTTTTGAATCTGGTCCTAAATCTTGCTTCCGCTGCTTCTTCCAGCTGTTTTCAGTGTTGTCCCAGGCTTTTATGGCTTTTCCCATTGTCCATGATGTCTTGCTTGTGATCGCTGCCACTATGTCGTACACCACTGCTAACAGATTGTGCACATCTACATTGCTGCCACCATATTGTGTTATTGGCTCTTAACACACGTGTACCAAACACTATAACAATGATTGGTAGATTAAACAAAGGGTTCTTCATTGAAGAATAATGGGATTCTAGGAGAGCTCTTCAATACATGTGCTAACTGCTAACAATGTTCTGACTACTGATCACATGTTAACTTGCATCACTTCCTGTGATGATATATATTAAATGATTTACATATTCAGTTGTATGTTAATCAGTATTAAAGCAATATCACAACAGGCCTGAGATGACATTCCTGTCCCTTATAATCTGGAATACTTCCAATAATAAGTGGGACTAACTAGATAGCTCTTTCAAAAGTCGACACAGGTGCAATGGGCTGAATAGCCCCTTTCTGTGCTGTATCATTGTAGCATTCTATAGCACATTGTAATAGGCTATCTTTAGTGATGGATTTGTCATAGCAACAGAATTAGGTACTGGCTGGCCACCAAGTATCAGCCCTGGTTTTCCTCAGATCCCCTTCATTGCAGGAGCCTTGGGGCTATAGGTGCTCAAGAGGGAGTTTGCCGTTGTGGGCAGGAAGGAAGACCCAGTGTTGTCGCAGCTGAAATAGCCAGGGCAGCTACTTTGTGTGTAACCATGCGCTCACTGCAGTGTTCAGGCCAGTTCTCCCAGCCACAGATCTAAAAAGTCTACAATCAAGCAGTTTGTGGTCCACTGAAGGAGGCCCCATCCTTTTGGCCCTGAGGGAAGGAGGTGGCATTGGTAGTGAGAGCCATCTCCAGCAACCCTGACAGTTATTGAATGCCAGGAAAATTCACTGATCTCTTCAGTACAGACAAGGTAACAGGAGGCTGTAATACCCTTTAACAGTAACTGGGATAATCCCAGCTGCAGTCCACTTGCCCCATTGGACTTCACCCATCCACAATGCCCACCATTGCCAGCATGGTGCAGGATAATATCACAGATGTCTTTTTGGATCAGGGATTTGCAGAGATCTCCATCAATGTTGCCTCTAATTTCTCCCTGCTGTGCACAGCCTGTTTGTGACACTGTGCATCTGAAAGGGACTGTTGCTTGCGTGTAGCCTGTTTGTTTCCTTCACAGTCTATTCCAGGTTGTTGCACAACTGTGCACCTGCATGAACACTCCAGGAATGTCTGAATATGTGTCGATTCCCAGAGAAATATCCAACTGCGCATGTTAGTGTCCAGCACTCCCAAGGTCAGGTATAACACAATTAGCTGCACAGTAAAGCTCCACCCTGTCCCAACAGTGTACTCCAGCTCCACCATTAGAAGGACACTAACTGTTGCATTTCCCATTTTAAATGTCTGTTGGCCTCTCCAATTAATGTTGAATCAGGGACATTTTGTGTTGTGGGACTGAATTAAGGCTGTCAAACTCACTGTATGTAGCTTTCTCCAACCAGCACAGGCTAGGCTGAATATGAACCATGGTCTAGAGATGAAAGGCTCTCCCCATCACTCTCACCCTTGCTGATTATATTGGTCTCTGTCCTTCAATGCTTCAAAATTTCTAATTCTCATCCTTGTGCCCCGGACAAAGCAGCCCACTTCATCGGAACCCCATCCACCCCACTAAACATTCACTCGCTCCACCACCGACACAGTGGCAGCAGTGTGTACCATCTACAAGATGCACTGCAGTAACTCATCAAGGCTCCTTACACAGCACCTTCCAAACCCACAACCTCCACTCTCTAGAAGGGCAAGGACAACAGACACATGGGAACACCACCACTCACAAGTTTCTCTCCAAGCCACACACCATCCTGACTTGGAATTTAAAACTGAAAAACTTCAGTATTGGCAGCAAAACATAAAATTCGTCAAATAAGCCATCAAACCAGTGGGTTGACACAAAGTCATTCGCTATGTTTACCAAATGTATAAATAAAATTTCCCAACATGGGTGAATTGGCCATTTGTTATCTGTCACATACTGTTTAGGTGCTATAAGCACATCACACGCCCTCCTCCAGTCATTTCTGTGCCCTTAATGAATGCATTGCATGCCTTCTGTGCAGACTGTGTATTAAGGGCACACAGACCTCAGAGCTGGGTCCTGGTCATATTAGTCAATCTGACTGGCACTGCATTACATTACCAGGCTCCACAGAAACTGTGGTTAATGCAGCCTCAGTGCTGAGTGACCTACTCTGCATCTTTAATGCTTTCTGTAACTTTTCACGTTTCCAGTATTTGCAGTTTCCTGTTAATCTCTGAGTGAATCTATTGTTTTCTTGATTGATAGATAACTTTTCTGTGAGAAGGCTGTTTGGTGAAAACATCCTGCTTCATAAAATGAATTCAAGTACACCCAGAATCAGATAAGGGCATTTGCATTGACTCATTTTCTCTATTTCTGTGAGCACTCATGCAATTTGTGACTGAGGTCAACAAACAACAACTAAGACTGACATGATTATTAAACAGATTTCTGCAATTCAAAGCACAGTTCTTAATGATTTTATTACAAACTTGTTGAGTTGGGGATTTTTTTTTATCCGTTCATGGGATGTGAGCATGGCTGGCTAGGCCAGAATTTATTGCCCATCCCTAATTGCCCTTGGTGGTGGTGAGCTGCCTTCTTGAACCGCTGCTGTCCATGTGGTGCAGGTACACCCACAGTGCTGTTAGGAAGGGAGTTCCAGGATTTTGACCCAGCGACAGTGAAGTGATACAGTTACAAGCCGGTGGAATCCTGTCGCGGGTGTGATCCTGTAACGGATTTAGCTCTTTATCTGTACAAGGCTGCTCTGTTACTGGTTGTTTTCTACAGTTTAATGTATGAAATCACTGGACCAACAAACAGCAAGTTGCCAGCAAATGTTTGTTTCTTTGTGTATGAAACAGTGCAGTTGGGATTGGAAGCTTTAACAGGTAATCTCTTGTTGTTATTTGGAAGAACAGGTGTCTTAAAATCTTGAAGTCAGTCGTCTTGTGACAATCAGTGACAGGGCAGCCTCTATCCTGGGAGTGGCAGCAGGAGATGCTGGATTCAGTTGCAGAATCCTCGGGGAATCAAACTGCAACAGGTCCAGATATGATGCCTGTGGTCTTGGGCTGAAGGTGTAATAGCAGCTTCTTCATCACTTAAGGTGCAATCACTCCAGTCTCCCAGACGCCTCTGATGCACCTCCTCCTGCAGAACCTGGAGTAGAATATTCAGAGACCCTGCTAGTCGCCTTTGCAAACACCCACACAGAAGGAATGGATCAGATCTAAGCTCTGCAGTCCTGCCACATCGGTCATGAATGGCGGTGGACATTTAAACAACTGACAGGAGGAGGCGGCTCCACAAACATCCCCATCCCCATCCTCAATGATGGGGGGAGCCCAGCACATCGGTGCAAAAGACAATGCTGAGTCATTTGCAACAATCTTCAGCCTGAAGTGCCGAGTGGATGATCCATCTCAGCCTCCTCCTGAGGTTCCCAGCATCACAGATGCCAGACGTCAGCCAATCCGATTCAATCCACATGATAGCAAGAAATGGTTTAAGGCATTGGATACAGCAAATGGGCCCTGACAACATTCCGGCAATAGTACTGAAGACTTTTGCTCCAGAACTTGCCGCGCCCCTAGCCAAGCTGTTCCAGTACAGCTACAACACTGGCATCTACCCGGCAATGTGGAAAATTGCTCAGGTATGTCCTGTACACAAAAAGTAAGACAAATGCAATCCTGCCAATTACTGCCCCATCGGTATACTCTCGATCATCAGCAAAGTGATGGAAGGTGTCGTTGACAGTGCTATCAAGCACTACTTAAATCAGCAACAACCTGTTCACTGATGCTCAGTTTGGATTCCGCCAGGGTCACTCATCTCTTGACCTCATTACAGCCTTGGTCCAAACATGGACAAAAGAGCTGAATCCAAGAGGTGAGGTGAGAGTGACTGCCTTTGACATCAAGGCAGCATTTGACCGAGTATGGCATCAAGGAGCCCTAGCAAAATTAAAGTCAATGGGAATCAGGGGGAAATCTCTCCACTCGTTGGAGTCATACTAGAACAAAGGAATATAGTTGTGGTTGTTGGAGGCCAATCATCTCAGTCTCAGGACATCACTGCAGGAGTTCCTCAGGGTAGTGTCCTAGGCCAATCATCTTCAGCTGCTTCATCAATGACCTTCCCTCCATCATCAGGTAAGAAGTGAGATGTTTGATGATGATTGCATGATGTTCAGCACCATTTGCAACTCCCTAGATACTGAAGTAGTCCGTGTCCACAAGCACCAAGACCTGGACAATATTCAGGCTTGGGCTGATAAGTAGCAAGTTACATTCACACCACACAAGTGCCAGGCAATGACCATCTCCAACAAGAGAGAATTTAACCATCTCTCCTTGATATTCAATGGCATTACCATCTCTGAATTCCCCACTACCAACATCCTGGGGGGCTTATCATTGACCAGAAACGGAACTGGAGGTACAAGAGCAGGTCAGAGGCTGAGAATTCTGTGGTGAGTAACTCACCTCCTGACTCCTCAATGCCTGTCCACCATCTACAAGGGACAAGTCAGGAGTGTGATGGAATACTCTCCATTTGACTGAATGAGTGCAGCTCCAAAAACACTGAAGACAGAATTGGCTAAAGAGGACTGAGAAAATAGATTAAACAGTAAGACGGTAGAGAAGCAGTGGCAGACATTTAAGGAGGTATTTCATAACTCTCAACAAAGATATATTCCACAGTTACGCACATCGGAAGTGCGATCTATTATGGCCAAGAGAGGAGGGGGGCACAGTCGCCCCTCTTGCCCTTCCTCTTCTTTGACAACAGGATTTATATCCCCTTTTTTAAACAATGGTTGTGCTTACCACCTCTGTGAGTGTTTTACCTTTTACCTTTAATGTGATCGGGAAAGAACCAATCAGACAGATTTTTTCGAGTTTAAACAAGAAAGAGGTGAGTTTATAACACTTAACAAGCTAAACCCGATCTAAAATAATAAAAAAATATGCTACACATTCATGCACACAATCACATGAGAATCACACACACACAAATATATTACAGAGTAGAAAGTAGCATTTTTGGTTGGATTGAAGTCCAGAATAAATTAAAGTTAAATGCACAGTCTGTGAGCTTGGATAAGAGAGAGAGAGAGAGAGACAGACAGACAGACAGACAGACAGAGAGAGACAGAGAGAGAGACAGAGTGACAGAGAGAGAGACAGACAGACAGAGAGAAAGAGAGAGAGAGACAGAGAGAGAGAGAGAGAGAGAAAGGGAGGCACACAGCCTTTTTCTCTATAGCACACTCAGTTACTGTTTGTCTCTGTGTGTAACAAAACTCCCAGTTTTACAATCCCTTTTGTTTTTAATGAAGGCCAACCTCAAAAACCTAAAACGTCTCTCAGGTGGTATTGTCTGTGTTTACCCTCCAGAGGGATGTCTCCACTCATGAATGCCTGAAGATGGCTTTGAATGTCCTGCTAACAAGAGTAATCTGGATAATCTACTCAGATAGCCAAAGCATTATCCTGGCTGGGCTTCTTGTTAGACTTGTGTCTCCAATTTGATGTCCTGGAATGTGAGGTATTTCAGATGCAAATTGCAGTGGCCATCTTGGTTGTCAGTTTTTTTTTAAAGTTAACTGTGGGATTTTTTTCCATTAAAAGTTTAATGTAAGTTTCCAACTGATGAATTTATATTTCTCATTTGACATATCGTTTTTTTTGACAGATGATACAACATTCACAGACTAATTCTGAGAGTTATGAAAAAATGGACTTTGTCTTTAAAAAAAATGAAGCTTTATTTTAAAAAGTTAATAATGGTCCAAAATGGCTTGAAGAAAAAAGAGATTAAACCTTTTGTGTGTTCAAACAGTCTGACAAAGACAAAGGATGATTCGTCAAAGCCAAAAGGCATTAAAACATATCTTACACCTATTCTAAAAACATTCCAGAATTGAATGTCTTCTTCTGAAACAAAGGAGGTGTGAAATAGCCACGTCCTGGGCCATTGTGATCACCATGGGAAAGAAACCAGAGTGTCTCCTAACAGGAGGTGAGAGTTAACATAGTTGTACCTTAAAACAAAGACAGCCAGAGAGAGAGAGAGGGAGGGAGGGAGGGAGAGACTGACCCAGAAAATGAAGCTATGTGTAACAGCTGGAATTCCAGCAAGCCAGAAACCACCTGTCCTGCTGAAATAATCCAACATCCACATTACACAGCAGAGAGAGAGAGCTGGAAGTGACCCACCATCTTCAACAGAACCTTCAATCAAGAGAGAAATCTATAATCATCTCAGACCTGCAACTATCTGGACTTTGAGTCAGGTTTATCGTAACTCTTCTCCCCCACAAAAACCCACCTACCTCTTTCTCTTCTATATCTGTCTCTTTGTGTGTGTATGTGTGTGTGTGTGTGTGTGTTTAGGCGAATGTGTGAGTGAATGAGGTTGCAATAGTTTCAGGATAAGGCGTATTGATCAATAAACAGTTGACTTCTTGTTTTTAAAACCTACAAGAAAATCTGTTGCTGTCTGTTTGAAAAATAAAACACCAAGGAGCTAAACTCTTAATACAAATATACCTGCTGCAATCAGGTGGGGAGTTGAACGGTGGGAAGCACCCACATGACACCACATGACCATAACACCATTGAGAAAGAAAGACTCTATGAGAAGGATGCACCATCTGTGGCTAACTGAGGAAGTTAAAGATGGTATCAAGTTGAAGGAAAAGGCTCACAATGCTGCAAAGATTTGTGGTAGGCCAGAAGATTGGGAAGATTTTAGAAACCCACTAATGGCTAAAAAAAATAAAGGGGGAGAAATTTTTAGAGTATGAGAGTAAACTAGTAAGAAATATTCAAACAGACAGTCAAAGCTTCTACAAGGATATAAAAAGGAAAATAGTAGCTAAAATAAACGTTGGTCCCTTAGAGGATGAGACTGGGGAATTAATAATGAGAAACAAGGAAATGGCAGAGACTTTGAACAAGTATTTTGTATCTGTCTTCACAGTAGAAGACTCATAAAATATCCCAAGAATAGTAGAAAATCAAGAAGCAAAGGGGAGGGAGGAACTTAAAATATCACTATCCACTGGAGAACAAGTACTAGGAAACCTAATAGGACTAAAGGCTGACAAGTCCCCTGGACCTGATGGTCTGAAAAGAAATGGCTGCAGAGATAGTAGATGAATTAGTTGTAATCTTCCAAAATTCCCTTGATTCTGGAAAGGTCCCAGTGGATTGGAAAACTGCGAATGTAACACCTCTATTCAAAAAAGGATGAAGACAGAAAGCAGGAAACTGTAGGCCAGTGAGCCTAACACCTGTCACTGGGAAAATGCTGGAATGCGTTTTTAAGGAAGTAGTAGGCAGTACATTTAGAGAATCAGAATACAATCAGACAAAGTCAACATGGTTTTGTGAAAGGGAAAACGTGTTTGACAAAGTTATTAGAGTTTTTTGAGGATGTAACAAGCAGGGTGGAGAAAGGGGAACCAGTTGATGTAGCATATTTGGATTTCCAAAAGGCATTCGATAAGGCGTCACATAAAAGGTTACTATTAGAAGGAGCGGCAGTGAGAGCGGAAACAGGAGCCGGGAGATAAAAGAGCGGGGACCCGAGGCCCGAGACCAGAAGCAGCGGTGGTGAGAGATGCTCTGATCTGTTCACTGGACCTGCTTGACCAGCCAAAATTGAAGTGTGATGTCGGAGGAGAGCTGGTAAGTGATTGGTGGCTGTTTTCCGTGTCTCTTTTTGTGGTTTTTTTTTTAATTTGGCCAAGTGATTTAAATCAGGCGACATCATTACAGGTTAAGAGTACACTTAAATAATTCTTTTTTTTTTAAATACTGAGATCCAAATTAATTAATGAAATAGAATAGAGATGGCTGGGCAGGCGATGGGTTGCAGCTGTAGTATGTGGGAGCTGGTGGACACCGGTGCGATCCACAGTGACCACATCTGCAGCAAGTGTTGGCTGCTCGAGGAACTTCGGCTCAGAGTTGATGAGCTGGAGTCCGAGCTGCGGACACTGCGACACATCAGGGAGGGGGGAGAGTTACCCGGACACTGTGTTTCAGGAGACAGTCACACCCCTTAGATTAATTACATCCAATCTGGGCCGTGGTCAGGGACAGGAGGGTGTGACTGCGAGTGAGGTAGGTATGGGGATCCAGAATGTAGCTTTGGAGGAGCCTCAGCCAGTGTCCTTCTCCAATAGGTACGAGGTTCTTGCTCCCGGTGTGGGCGAGGGCACAGACTGCAGGGAGGATGAGCAAACTGACCACAGCACCGTGGTTCAGAGTGCCATTCAAATGAGGGGAGAAAAGAGAAATGTAGTAGTAATAGGGGTTAGCATAGTTAGGGAAATAGATACTGTTCTCTGCAGCAAGGATAGAGAGTCCCGAAGGCTGTGTTGCCTACCTGGTGCCAAGGTTAGGGACATCTCTTCTGGGCTAGAGAGAACTTGGAGTGGGAGGGGAAGGATCCAGTTGTCGTAGTCCATGTAGGTACCAACAATAGGTAGGACTAGAAAGGAAGTTCTGCTGAGCGACGATGAGCAGCTCGGGGCTAAATTAAAAAGCAGAACCACAAAGGTAATAATCTCCAGATTACTACCTGAGTCACGTGCAAATTGTCATAGGGTAAATAAGATTAGAGAGGTAAATGCGTGGCTCAAAGATTGGTGTGGGAGAAATGGGTTCCGATTCATGGGACACTGGCACCAGTACTGGAGAAAGAGTGAGCTGTTCCGTTGGGATGGCTTGCACTTGAACCAAGCTGGGACTAGTGTCCTGGCGAATCGTATAACTAGGGTTGTAGATAAGGCTTTAAACTAAATAGTTGGGGGGGTGGGGGGGGAGGGTTCAATTGAAGGGAAGTTTAAAAAGTCGAAAAGTAATGAGAGAGCAGAGGTGCAGGATAGTGAAGGAACATACATCAATCAGAGTGTGACAGGTAGGGACAGAGAATACGAGCATAAGAGTGCAGTAGAAATTAGAACCAGAATAGATAAAAATGGTAAAAAGTCAAAGCTTAAGGCTCCTTATCTGAATGTATGTCGCATTTGTAACAAGATAGATGAGCTGATGGCACAGATAAAAATAAATGAATATGATTAGATAGCTATCACTGAGACGTGGTTGCAGAGTGACCAGGACTGGAAACTCAATGTTCAAGGATATTCGATGTTCCTGAAGAATAGGCAGAAAGGAAAAGGAGGTGGGGTAGCTTTGTTATTAATGGAAGGGATCAGTGCAGTTGTGAGTAATGATATAGGTGTAATAGATCATGATGTAGAATCAGTTTGGGTGCAAATAAGGAATATCAAGGGAAAGAAATCACGGGTGGGAGTGGTCTATAGGCCCCCGAGGAATTGCCTCTCTGTAGGACAAAATATTAATCAGGAAATAATGGAGGTGTGTAAGAAGGGCACTGCAGTTATCATAGGTGATTTTAATCTGCATATAGACTGGACAAATCAAATTGGCAAGGGTAACATGGAAGACGAATTTGTAGAGTGCATCAGGGATTGTTTCTTAGAACAATATGTTGCAGAACCTACCCGGGAACAGGCTATTTTAGATTTGGCACTGTGTAATGAGGTAATATTAATAAGAGATCTCGTAGTTAAGGATCCTTTAGGGGGAAGCGATCATAACATGGTAGAATTTCAAATTCAGTTTGAGGACGAGCAACTCGGGTCTCAAACCAGTTTCTTCAACTTAAACAAGGACAATTACAGAGGGATGAAGAAAGACTTTCTAAAGTGGGCTGGGAAAATAGACTACAGGCGAAGTCAGTCAATGAGCAGTGGCAGACTTTTAAGCAGATATTTCATAACATTCAGCAAACACTTATTCCAGTAAGAAGGAGGGATTCGAAGAGAACGATGAACCACCCGCGGATAAAAAAAGTTAAGGAGAGTATCAAATCAAAAGCAAAGGCGTACAAAGCTAATGGTAGAGCAGAGGATTGGGACGTTTTTAGAAACCAGCAGCGGATGACTAAAAAACTAATAAAGAGGGAGAAAATTGATTGAGAGTAAATTGGCAAGAAATATTAAAACAAACAGCTTCTATGGGTATATTAAAAGGAAGAAAGTAGCTAGAGTAAGTGTGGGGCCCTTAGAGGAGGAGAATGGGGAATGGGGAATTAATAACAGGGAACAGGGAAATGACAGATAATTTAAACCAATATTTTGCATCAGTCTTCACGGTGGAGGACACTATAAACATCCCAACAATAATAGATGAACAAGGTGTAAATGGGAGGGAGGAACTTGTAACAATCTCTAATCACGAGGGAAAAGGTGCTGGACAAACTGATGGGACTAAAGGCAGACAAGTCACCAGGACCTGATGGCCTGCACTCAAGGGTTTTAAAAGAAGTGGCTGCAGAGATAGTGGAGGCATTGGTCATAATATACCAAAACTCATTGGATTCCGGTAGAGTACCAGCGGATTGGAAAACCACTAATGTTATGCCCCTATTTAAGAAACGAGGGAGACAGAAGGCAGGAAACTATAGCCCAGTTAGCTTAACATCTGTCATTGGAAAAATGCGAGAGTCCATTATTAAGGAAGAAATAGCAAGATATTTAGAAAAACATAATGCAATCAAACAGAGCCAACATGGTTTTGTGAAAGGGAAATCATGTTTGACAAATTTGCGAGAGTTCTTTGAGGATATAACAAGCAGAGTGGATAAAGGGGAACCAGTAGATGTTGTGTATTTGGATTTTCAGAAGGCATTCGAAAAGGTGTCACATAAAAGGTTATTGCACAAAATAGGAGCTCAGGGTATTGGGGGTAATGTGTTGGCATGGATTGAGGATTGGCTAACACACAGAAGGCAAAGGGTCGGGATCAACTGGTCTTTTTCAGGTTGGAAAGCCATAACTAGTGGGGTGCCACAAGGATCGGTCCTAGGGTCTCAACTATTTACTATCTATATTAATGACTTAGAGGAAGGGACAGAGGGTAGTGTATCCAAATTTGCTGACGATACAAAAATAGGTGGGAAGGCACAGAGATGAGGACACAGTGTCTGCAAAGGGATTTAGATAGGTTAAGTGAGTGGACAAAAAATTGGCAGATGGAGTATTATGTGGGAAAATGTGAGGTTGTCCACTTTGACAGGAAGAATAGAAAAGTTAAATATTTAAATGGAGAGAGACAGCAGAATGCTGCAATACAGAGGGATCTGGGTGTCCTTGTGCATGAAACACAAAAGGTTAGCATGCAGGCACATCAAGTAATTAGGAAGGCAAATGGAATATTAGCCTTTATTACAAGGGAGATGGAGTATAAAAGTATGGAAGTCTGTACAATTGTACAGGACATTGGTGAGACTGCACCTGTGTACAGTTTTGGTCTCCTTACTTAAAGGAGGGATATTTTTGCATTGGAAGCAGTTCCGAGAAGGTTCACTAGGCTCATTCCTGGGATGAAGGGATTGTCTTATGAGGAAAGGTTGAGGAGATTGGGCCTATACTCATTGGAGTTTAGAAGAATGAAAGGTGATATTATTGAGATGTAAGATTGTGAGGGGGCTTGACATGGTAGATCCTGAGAGGATGTTTCCCCTCATGGGGGAAACTCGAACTAGGGGGCACAGTTTCAGAATAAGGGATCTTCCATTTAAGATGGAGATGAGGAGGAATTTCTTCTCTCAGAGGGTCGTTAATCTTTGGAATTCTCTTCCCCAGAGAGCTTTGGAGGCTGGGTCATTGATTATATTCAAGAATGAGTTAGACAGATTTTTGATCTACAAGGGAGTCAAGGGTTATGGGGGCAGGCAAGAAAGTGGAGTTAAGGCCACAATCAGATCAGTCATGATTTTATTGAATGGAGGAGCAGGCTTGAGGGGCTGAATGGCCTACTCCTGCTCCTATTTCTTATGATTTTATGGAGTTTTAAATTGGGAAATGGCCCATTTTATTAAGCTGAGATGTGAATTGGCAAAAGTAGACTGGAAACAGCTACTTGAAGACAAATCAGTGTCACAGCAGTGGGAGGCATTTGAGAAGGAGATAGTGAGGGTTCAGAACAAATTGTTCCCAGAAAGAAAAAAAAGTGGGATCTAGACCCCACCCCCCTCCCCCCATTGCATGTCAAAGAGCATACAGAGTAGAATAAGTCAAAGAAAAAGGAAGCTTATATTAGCTAGCAAGAGCTAAATACTACATAAAGCCAAGAGGAGAATAGACAGTGCAGGGGTAAAATTGAAAAGGAAATTACAAAAACGTAGAAAGGGCACGTTACAAGGTCAAACCTGTTACAGGGTCAAACCACACAGGTCAATTCACACCTGTTGCAAGTTCACACCCATTGCAGGATCAAATCTGTTACAGCATCATACTTGTAATAGGATCACATCCATTGTGGATTCAAACCATTACAGGGCCACACCCATTGAAGGACCATAACTATTACAGGATCAAACCTGTTACAGGATCACACCCATTACAGGATCACACCCATAGAAGAGCAAACGCATTACAAGATCACACCTGTTACAGGAATCCACCCATTACAGGATCACATCCATTATAGGATTGTAACCATTACAGGATCAAACCCTTTAAAAGATCAAACCCATTATAGGATCACATCCATTAAAGGATCAAACCCACAACAGATCACACCCACTACAGGATTATAACCATTACAGGATCAAACCATGACAGAATCAAACCATGACAGAATCAAACCATGACAGAATCAAACCATGACAGAATCAAACCATGACAGAATCAAACCATGACAGAATCAAACCATGACAGAATCAAACCATGACAGAATCAAACCATGACAGAATCAAACCATGACAGAATCAAACCATGACAGAATCAAACCCGTTATGGGATCACACCCATTACATGATCAAACCTATTTACAGGATGCACTAGATACCAGTTTGTATCTGTGTCCCCTTGTTCTGCCGTTGTCACAGAATCATAGAATGTTTAAGGCACAGAAAGAGGCCACTTGGCTGATCGTGTCTGTGCCGAGCGAAAAACAATCCACCTATTCTAATCTCACCTTCCAGCATTTGGTGGTAGCCCTGCAGATTACGGCATTTGAGGTGCATATCCAGACTCCTTTTGAATGAGTTGAGGGTTTCTGCCTCAACTACCCTTTCAGGCAGTGAGTTCCAGACCCCCACTACCCTCTGGGTCAAAAAGTTATTCCTCATTTCCCCTCTAATTTTTCTACCAATCACTTTAAATCTATACCCCCTTGTCACTGACCTCTCAGCTAAGGTGAATAGACCCTTCACCTCCACTCTATCCAGGTCTCTCAAAATTTTGTACATTTCAATCAGATCTCATCTCAGCCTTCTCTGTTCCAAGGAGAACAACCCCAGCCTGTCCAATCTTTCTTCATAACTGCATTTTTCCAGTCCTGGCAACATCCTCATAACTCTCCTCTGTACCCTCTCTAGTTCAATTACATCCTTTCTGTAATGAGGTGACCAGAACTGCACACAGTATTCAAGCTGTGGCCAAACCAATGAGTTATACAGTTCCAGCATAACCTCCCTGCTCTTGTATTCTACACCTCGGCTAATAAAGGTCAGGATTGCATATGCCTTCTTAACCACCTTATCGACCTATCCTGCTACCTTCAGGGATCTGTGGACATTCACTCCAAGGTCCCTCACTTCCTCTACACATCTTCGTATTTCCTCATTGTATTAGACATTAATCTTACATTCTAACACAGCTTGTGTACTAGTGCTGCCTTCTCCTTCAGTGATGAAGCTTGACCTGATGCGGTTGAGTTGATCTGTTTATGTGAAGTGCAGGCGGAGGGAGCAGAGACTGTGAACAGAAAGGGTTGATCCTTCGTATGAAGGTGACACCCAGTGATAATAACATGGTGCAGCTTAGCTCACAGGATGCATGCTCAGGGTGAGCTGGCGGGGGCCATGATTTCACTTGCTTGCAACTTTGGCATTTGATACCGGTTTGTAATTTCACCAGTGACCAGATGGGATTCGTAAACACTGAAGCCCAGCAACAAAGTCCACCGCTGTTCCTGCTCCGAGTTCTGCGGGAAGGGCAGCTGCAGCGATGCTGGCCAAGCAAATGATTGGCATCCACTGTGATGGTCAGAACATCTGCTGTCGCTGACACTCAAATACAGAGAGATAGTTCCACACGGTGATCGCATTCACAGACACAGGGCGAGTTCCACACAGTGATAACATTCATAGATATAGGGCTAGTTCCACACGGTGATAACATTCACAGACACAGGGCTAGTTCCACACGGTGATTACATTCACAGACATAGGGCTAGTTCCACACAGTGATAACATTCACAGACACAGGGCTAGTTCCACACAGTAATAACATTCACAGACATATGGCTAGTTCCACACAGTGATAACATTCACAGACATATGGCTAGTTCCACACAGTGATAACATTCACAGACATAGGGCTAGTTCCAAACAGTGATAACATTCACAGACATAGGGCTAGTTCCACACAGTGATAACATTCACAGACATAGGGCTAGTTCCACACAGTGATAACATTCACAGACACAGGGCTAGTTCCACACAGTGATAACATTCACAGACACAGGGCTAGTTCCACACGGTGATTACATTCACAGACATAGGGCTAGTTCCACACAGTGATAACATTCACAGACATAGGGCTAGTTCCACACAGTGATAACATTCACAGACACAGGGCTAGTTCCACACGGTGATTACATTCACAGACATAGGGCTAGTTCCACACAGTGATAACATTCACAGACACAGGGCTAGTTCCACACGGTGATAACATTCACAGACACAGGGCTAGTTCCACACAGTAATAACATTCACAGACATAGGGCTAGTTCCACACGGTGATTACATTCACAGACATAGGGCTAGTTCCACACAGTGATAACATTCACAGACACAGGGCTAGTTCCACACGGTGATAACATTCACAGACACAGGGCTAGTTCCACACAGTAATAACATTCACAGACATAGGGCTAGTTCCACACAGTGATAACATTCACAGACACAGGGCTAGTTCCACACAGTAATAACATTCACAGACATATGGCTAGTTCCACACAGTGATAACATTCACAGACATATGGCTAGTTCCACACAGTGATAACATTCACAGACATAGGGCTAGTTCCACACAGTGATAACATTCACAGACATAGGGCTAGTTCCACACAGTGATAACATTCACAGACATAGGGCTAGTTCCACACAGTGATAACATTCACAGACACAGGGCTAGTTCCACACGGTGATTACATTCACAGACATAGGGCTAGTTCCACACAGTGATAACATTCACAGACACAGGGCTAGTTCCACACAGTGATAACATTCACAGACATAGGGCTAGTTCCACACAGTGATAACATTCACAGACACAGGGCTAGTTCCACACAGTGATAACATTCACAGACATATGGCTAGTTCCACACAGTGATAACATTCACAGACATAGGGCTAGTTCCACACAGTGATAACATTCACAGACATAGGGCTAGTTCCACACAGTGATAACATTCACAGATATAGAGCTAGTTCCACACAGTGATAACATTCACAGACATAGGGCTAGTTCCACACAGTAATAACATTCACAGACATATGGCTAGTTCCACACAGTGATAACATTCACAGACATATGGCTAGTTCCACACAGTGATAACATTCACAGACATAGGGCTAGTTCCACACAGTGATAACATTCACAGACACAGGGCGAGTTCCACACAGTGATAACATTCACAGACACAGGGCTAGTTCGACACGGTGATAACATTCACAGACATATGGCTAGTTCTACACGGTGATAACATTCACAGACACAGGGCTAGTTCCACACAGTGATAACATTCACAGACACAGGGCTAGTTCGACACGGTGATAACATTCACAGACATATGGCTAGTTCTACACGGTGATAACATTCACAGACACAGGGCTAGTTCCACACAGTGATAACATTCACAGACACAGGGCTAGTTCTACACTGTGATAACATTCACAGACATATGGCTAGTTCTACACGGTGATAACATTCACAGACACAGGGCTAGTTCCACACAGTGATAACATTCACAGACACAGGGCTAGTTCTACACTGTGATAACATTCACAGACATATGGCTAGTTCTACACGGTGATAACATTCACAGACACAGGGCTAGTTCCACACAGTGATAACATTCACAGACACAGGGCTAGTTCCACACGGTGATAACATTCACAGACACAGGGCTAGTTCCACACAGTGATAACATTCACAGATATAGGGCTAGTTCCACACAGTGATAACATTCACAGATATAGGGCTAGTTCCACACGGTGATAACATTCACAGACACAGGGCTAGTTCCACACGGTGATAACATTCACAGACACAGGGCTAGTTCCACACAGTGATAACATTCACAGACACAGGGCTAGTTCTACACTGTGATAACATTCACAGACATATGGCTAGTTCTACACGGTGATAACATTCACAGACACAGGGCTAGTTCCACACAGTGATAACATTCACAGACACAGGGCTAGTTCTACACTGTGATAACATTCACAGACATATGGCTAGTTCTACACGGTGATAACATTCACAGACACAGGGCTAGTTCCACACAGTGATAACATTCACAGACACAGGGCTAGTTCCACACGGTGATAACATTCACAGACACAGGGCTAGTTCCACACAGTGATAACATTCACAGATATAGGGCTAGTTCCACACAGTGATAACATTCACAGATATAGGGCTAGTTCCACACGGTGATAACATTCACAGACACAGGGCTAGTTCCACACGGTGATAACATTCACAGACACAGGGCTAGTTCCACACAGTGATAACATTCACAGACACAGGGCTAGTTCCACACAGTGATAACATTCACAGACACGGAGCGAGTTCCACACAGTGATAACATTCACAGATATAGGGCTAGTTCCACACAGTGATAACATTCACAGATATAGGGCTAGTTCCACACAGTGATAACATTCACAGATATAGGGCTAGTTCCACACAGTGATAACATTCACAGATATAGGGCTAGTTCCACACGGTGATAACATTCACAGACACAGGGCTAGTTCCACACGGTGATAACATTCACAGACACAGGGCTAGTTCCACACAGTGATAACATTCACAGACACAGGGCTAGTTCCACACAGTGATAACATTCACAGACACAGGGCTAGTTCCACACAGTGATAACATTCACAGATATAGGGCTAGTTCCACACAGTGATAACATTCACAGATATAGGGCTAGTTCCACACAGTGATAACATTCACAGATATAGGGCTAGTTCCACACGGTGATAACATTCACAGATATAGGGCTAGTTCCACACGGTGATAACATTCACAGACACAGGGCTAGTTCCACACGGTGATAACATTCACAGACACAGGGCTAGTTCCACACGGTGATAACATTCACAGACACAGGGCTAGTTCCACACGGTGATAACATTCACAGACATATGGCTAGTTCCACACAGTGATAACATTCACAGACATATGGCTAGTTCTACACGGTGATAACATTCACAGATATAGGGCTAGTTCCACACTGTGATAACATTCACAGACACAGGGCTAGTTCCACACAGTGATAACATTCACAGACACAGGGCTAGTTCCACACGGTGATAACATTCACAGACACAGGGCTAGTTCCACACGGTGATAACATTCACAGACATATGGCTAGTTCCACACAGTGATAACATTCACAGACATATGGCTAGTTCTACACGGTGATAACATTCACAGATATAGGGCTAGTTCCACACTGTGATAACATTCACAGACATATGGCTAGTTCCACACTGTGATAACATTCACAGACATATGGCTAGTTCCACACAGTGATAACATTCACAGATATAGGGCTAGTTCTACACGGTGATAACATTCACAGACACAGGGCTAGTTCCACACAGTGATAACATTCACAGACACAGGGCTAGTTCCACACAGTGATAACATTCACAGATATAGGGCTAGTTCTACATGGTGATAACATTCACAGACACAGGGCTAGTTCCACACTGTGATAACATTCACAGACATATGGCTAGTTCCACACAGTGATAACATTCACAGATATAGGGCTAGTTCTACACGGTGATAACATTCACAGACACAGGGCTAGTTCTACACGGTGATAACATTCACAGACACAGGGCTAGTTCCAGACAGTGATAACATTCACAGATATAGGGCTAGTTCTACACGGTGATAACATTCACAGACACAGGGCTAGTTCCACACGGTGATAACATTCACAGACACAGGGCTAGTTCCAGACAGTGATAACATTCACAGATATAGGGCTAGTTCTACACGGTGATAACATTCACAGACACAGGGCTAGTTCCACACGGTGATAACATTCACAGACACAGGGCTAGTTCCACACAGTGATAACATTCACAGACACAGGGCTAGTTCCACACAGTGATAACATTCACAGACACAGGGCTAGTTCCAGACAGTGATAACATTCACAGACACAGGGCTAGTTCCAGACAGTGATAACATTCACAGACACAGGGCTAGTTCCAGACAGTGATAACATTCACAGACACAGGGCTAGTTCCAGACAGTGATTACATTCACAGACACAGGGCTAGTTCCACACAGTGATAACATTCACAGATATAGGGCTAGTTCCACACGGTGATAACATTCACAGACACAGGGCTAGTTCCAGACAGTGATAACATTCACAGACACAGGGCTAGTTCCACATGGTGATAACATTCACAGACACAGGGCTAGTTCCACACAGTGATAACATTCACAGACATAGAGCTAGTTCTACACGGTGATAACATTCACAGATATAGGGCTAGTTCCACACAGTGATAACATTCACAGACACAGGGCTAGTTCTACATGGTGATTACATTCACAGACATAGAGCTAGTTCTACACGGTGATTACATTCACAGATATAGGGCTAGTTCCACACAGTGATAACATTCACAGACACAGGGCTAGTTCTACACGGTGATAACATTCACAGACCCAGGGCTCGTTCCACACGGTGATAACATTCACAGACACAGGGCTAGTTCCACACGGTGATAACATTCACAGACACAGGGCTCGTTCCACACGGTGATAACATTCACAGACACAGGGCACGTTCCACACGGTGATAACATTCACAGATATAGGGCTAGTTCCACACAGTGATAACATTCACAGATATAGGGCTAGTTCCACACAGTGATAACATTCACAGACACAGGGCTAGTTCCACACGGTGATAACATTCACAGACATATGGCTAGTTCCACACGGTGATAACATTCACAGATATAGGGCTAGTTCCACACGGTGATAACATTCACAGATATAGGGCTAGTTCCACACGGTGATAACATTCACAGACATATGGCTAGTTCCACACGGTGATAACATTCACAGATATAGGGCTAGTTCCACACAGTGATAACATTCACAGATATAGGGCTAGTTCCACACGGTGATAACATTCACAGAAAAAGGGCTAGTTCCACACGGTGACAACATTCACAGATATAGGGCTCGTTCCACACGGTGATAACATTCACAGACATAGGGATAGTTCGACACAGTGATAACATTCATAGACATAGGGCAAGCTCCACACGGTGATCGCATTCACAGACACAGGGCTAGTTCCACACGGTGACAACATTCACAGACACAGGGCTAGTTCTACACGGTGATAACATTCACAGACACAGGGCTAGTTCTACACGGTGATAACATTCACAGACACAGGGCTAGTTCCACACGGTGATAACATTCACAGATATAGGGATAGTTCGACACAGTGATAACATTCACAGACACAGGGCTAGTTCCACACAGTGATAACATTCACAGACACAGGGCTAGTTCCACACAGTGATAACATTCACAGACACAGGGCGAGTTCTACACGGTGATAACATTCACAGACACAGGGCTAGTTCTACACGGTGATAACATTCACAGACACAGGGCTAGTTCGACACGGTGAAAACATTCACAGACACAGAGCTAGTTCCACACAGTGATAACATTCACAGATATAGGGCTAGTTCTACACGGTGATAACATTCACAGACACAGGGCTAGTTCTACACGGTGATAACATTCACAGATATAGGGCTAGTTCTACACGGTGATAACATTCACAGACACAGGGCTAGTTCTACACGGTGATAACATTCACAGACACAGGGCTAGTTCAACACGGTGCTTACATTCACAGATATAGAGCTAGTTCCACACGGTGATAACATTCACAGATATAGGGATAGTTCGACACAGTGATAACATTCACAGACACAGGGCTAGTTCCACACAGTGATAACATTCACAGATATAGGGCTAGTTCCACACAGTGATAACATTCACAGACACAGGGCTAGCTCCACACGGTGATAACATTCACAGATATAGGGCTAGTTCTACACGGTGATTACATTCACAGACACAGGGCTAGCTCCACACGGTGATAACATTCACAGATATAGGGCTAGTTCCACACGGTGATAACATTCACAGACACAGGGCTAGCTCCACACGGTGATAACATTCACAGACACAGGGCTAGTTCTACACGGTGATAACATTCACAGATATAGGGCTAGCTCCACACGGTGATAACATTCACAGACACAGGGCTAGTTCTACACGGTGATAACATTCACAGACACAGGGCTAGCTCCACACGGTGATAACATTCACAGATATAGGGCTAGTTCCACACGGTGATAACATTCACAGACACAGGGCTAGCTCCACACGGTGATAACATTCACAGACACAGGGCTAGTTCTACACGGTGATTACATTCACAGACACAGGGCGAGTTCCACACAGTGATAACATTCACAGACACAGGGCTAGTTCCACACAGTGATAACATTCACAGACACAGGGCTCGTTCCACACGGTGATAACATTCACAGATATAGGGCTCGTTCCACACGGTGATAACATTCACAGATATAGAGCTAGTTCCACACAGTGATAACATTCACAGACACGGAGCACGTTCCACACAGTGATAACATTCACAGACATAGGGCTAGTTCCACACGGTGATAACATTCACAGATATAGAGCTAGTTCCACACAGTGATAACATTCACAGACACGGAGCACGTTCCACACAGTGATAACATTCACAGACATAGGGCTCGTTCCACACGGTGATAACATTCACAGATATAGGGCTCGTTCCACACGGTGATAACATTCACAGATATAGGGCTAGTTCCACACAGTGATAACATTCACAGATATAGGGCTCGTTCCACACGGTGATAACATTCACAGATATAGGGCTCGTTCCACACGGTGATAACATTCACAGATATAGGGCTAGTTCCACACAGTGATAACATTCACAGATATAGGGCTCGTTCCACACGGTGATAACATTCACAGATATAGGGCTAGTTCCACACGGTGATAACATTCACAGATATAGGGCTAGTTCCACACAGTGATAACATTCACAGATATAGGGCTCGTTCCACACAGTGATAACATTCACAGATATAGGGCTCGTTCCACACGGTGATAACATTCACAGACACAGGGCTAGTTCTACACGGTGATAACATTCACAGATATAGGGCTAGCTCCACACGGTGATAACATTCACAGACACAGGGCTAGTTCTACACGGTGATAACATTCACAGACACAGGGCTAGCTCCACACGGTGATAACATTCACAGATATAGGGCTAGTTCCACACGGTGATAACATTCACAGACACAGGGCTAGCTCCACACGGTGATAACATTCACAGACACAGGGCTAGTTCTACACGGTGATTACATTCACAGACACAGGGCGAGTTCCACACAGTGATAACATTCACAGACACAGGGCTAGTTCCACACAGTGATAACATTCACAGACACAGGGCTCGTTCCACACGGTGATAACATTCACAGATATAGGGCTCGTTCCACACGGTGATAACATTCACAGATATAGAGCTAGTTCCACACAGTGATAACATTCACAGACACGGAGCACGTTCCACACAGTGATAACATTCACAGACATAGGGCTAGTTCCACACGGTGATAACATTCACAGATATAGAGCTAGTTCCACACAGTGATAACATTCACAGACACGGAGCACGTTCCACACAGTGATAACATTCACAGACATAGGGCTCGTTCCACACGGTGATAACATTCACAGATATAGGGCTCGTTCCACACGGTGATAACATTCACAGATATAGGGCTAGTTCCACACAGTGATAACATTCACAGATATAGGGCTAGTTCCACACGGTGATAACATTCACAGACACAGGGCTAGCTCCACACGGTGATAACATTCACAGACACAGGGCTAGTTCTACACGGTGATTACATTCACAGACACAGGGCGAGTTCCACACAGTGATAACATTCACAGACACAGGGCTAGTTCCACACAGTGATAACATTCACAGACACAGGGCTCGTTCCACACGGTGATAACATTCACAGATATAGGGCTCGTTCCACACGGTGATAACATTCACAGATATAGAGCTAGTTCCACACAGTGATAACATTCACAGACACGGAGCACGTTCCACACAGTGATAACATTCACAGACATAGGGCTAGTTCCACACGGTGATAACATTCACAGATATAGAGCTAGTTCCACACAGTGATAACATTCACAGACACGGAGCACGTTCCACACAGTGATAACATTCACAGACATAGGGCTCGTTCCACACGGTGATAACATTCACAGATATAGGGCTCGTTCCACACGGTGATAACATTCACAGATATAGGGCTAGTTCCACACAGTGATAACATTCACAGATATAGGGCTCGTTCCACACGGTGATAACATTCATAGACATCGGGCTCGTTCCACACGGTGATAACATTCATAGACATCGGGCTCGTTCCACACGGTGATAACATTCATAGACATAGGGCTCGTTCCACACGGTGATAACATTCACAGACATAGGGATAGTTCGACACAGTGATAACATTCACAGACACAGGGCTCGTTCCACACGGTGATAACATTCATAGACATAGGGCTCGTTCCACACGGTGATAACATTCACAGACATAGGGATAGTTCGACACAGTGATAACATTCACAGACACAGGGCTCGTTCCACACGGTGAAAACATTCATAGACACAGGGCTAGTTCTACACGGTGATAACATTCACAGACACAGGGCTAGTTCTACACGGTGATAACATTCACAGACACAGGGCTAGTTCTACACGGTGATAACATTCACAGACACAGGGCTAGTTCTACACGGTGATAACATTCACAGACACAGGGCTAGTTCTACACGGTGATAACATTCACAGACACAGGGCTAGTTCTACACGGTGATAACATTCACAGACACAGGGCTAGTTCTACACGGTGATAACATTCACAGACACAGGGCTAGTTCCACACAGTGATAACATTCACAGACACAGGGCTAGTTCTACACGGTGATAACATTCACAGACACAGGGCTAGTTCTACACGGTGATAACATTCACAGACACAGGGCTAGTTCTACACGGTGATAACATTCACAGACACAGGGCTAGTTCCACACAGTGATGACATTCACAGATATAGGGCTAGTTCCACACAGAGATAACATTCACAGACACAGGGCTGGTTCCACACGGTGATAACATTCACAGATATAGAGCTAGTTCTACACGGTGATAACATTCACAGACACAGGGCTAGTTCCACACGGTGATAACATTCACAGACAAAGGGCTAGTTCCACACGGTGATAACATTCACAGATATAGGGATAGTTCGACACAGTGATAACATTCACAGATATAGAGCTAGTTCTACACGGTGATAACATTCACAGACACAGGGCTAGTTCCACACAGTGATAACATTCACAGACACAGGGCGAGTTCTACACGGTGATAACATTCACAGACACAGGGCTAGTTCTACACGGTGATAACATTCACAGACACAGGGCTAGTTCCACACAGAGATAACATTCACAGACATAGGGCTAGTTCTACACGGTGATAACATTCACAGACACAGGGCTAGTTCTACACGGTGAAAACATTCACAGACACAGAGCTAGTTCCACACAGTGATAACATTCACAGATATAGGGCTAGTTCTACACGGTGATAACATTCACAGACACAGGGCTAGTTCCACACAGTGATAACATTCACAGACACAGGGCGAGTTCTACACGGTGATAACATTCACAGACACAGGGCTAGTTCTACACGGTGATAACATTCACAGACACAGGGCTAGTTCCACACAGAGATAACATTCACAGACACAGGGCTAGTTCTACACGGTGATAACATTCACAGACACAGGGCTAGTTGCACACAGAGATAACATTCACAGACACAGGGCTAGTTCTACACGGTGATAACATTCACAGACACAGGGCTAGTTCTACACGGTGAAAACATTCACAGACACAGAGCTAGTTCCACACAGTGATAACATTCACAGATATAGGGCTAGTTCTACACGGTGATAACATTCACAGACACAGGGCTAGTTCCACACAGTGATAACATTCACAGACACAGGGCGAGTTCTACACGGTGATAACATTCACAGACACAGGGCTAGTTCTACACGGTGATAACATTCACAGACACAGGGCTAGTTCCACACAGAGATAACATTCACAGACACAGGGCTAGTTCTACACGGTGATAACATTCACAGACACAGGGCTAGTTCTACATGGTGAAAACATTCACAGACACAGAGCTAGTTCCACACAGTGATAACATTCACAGACACAGGGCTAGTTCTACACAGTGATAACATTCACAGACACAGGGCTAGTTCTACATGGTGAAAACATTCACAGACACAGAGCTAGTTCCACACAGTGATAACATTCACAGACACAGGGCTAGTTCTACATGGTGAAAACATTCACAGACACAGAGCTAGTTCCACACAGTGATAACATTCACAGACACAGAGCTAGTTCTACACGGTGATAACATTCACAGACACAGGGCTAGTTCTACACGGTGATAACATTCACAGATATAGGGCTAGTTCTACACGGTGATAACATTCACAGACACAGGGCTAGTTCTACACGGTGATAACATTCACAGATATAGGGATAGTTCGACACAGTGATAACATTCACAGATATAGAGCTAGTTCTACACGGTGATAACATTCACAGACACAGGGCTAGTTCCACACAGTGATAACATTCACAGACACAGGGCTAGTTCAACACAGTGATAACATTCACAGATATAGAGCTAGTTCCACACAGTGATAACATTCACAGACACAGGGCTAGTTCCACACAGTGATAACATTCACAGACACAGGGCTAGTTTCACACAGTGATAACATTCACAGACACAGGGCTAGTTCCACACAGTGAAAACATTCACAGACACAGGGCTAGTTCCACACAGTGATAACATTCACAGACACAGGGCTAGTTCCACACAGTGATAACATTCACAGACACAGGGCTAGTTCCACACGGTGATAACATTCACAGACACAGGGCTAGTTCTACACGGTGATAACATTCACAGACACAGGGCGAGTTCCACACAGTGATTACATTCACCGACACAGGGCTAGTTCTACACGGTGATTACATTCACAGACACAGGGCTAGTTCCACACAGTGATAACATTCACAGACACAGGGCTAGTTCCACACGGTGATAACATTCACAGACACAGGGCTAGTTCCACACGGTGATAACATTCACCGACACAGGGCGAGTTCCACACAGTGATTACATTCACCGACACAGGGCTAGTTCCACACAGTGATAACATTCACAGACACAGGGCGAGTTCCACACAGTGATTACATTCACCGACACAGGGCTAGTTCCACACAGTGATAACATTCACAGACATAGGGCTAGTTCTACACGGTGATAACATTCACAGACATAGGGCTAGTTCCACACGGTGATAACATTCACAGACACAGGGCGAGTTCCACACAGTGATAACATTCACAGACACAGGGCTAGTTCCACACAGTGATAACATTCACAGATATAGAGCTAGTTCGACACGGTGATAACATTCACAGACACAGGGCTAGTTCTACACGGTGATAACATTCACAGACACAGGGCTAGTTCCACACGGTGATAACATTCACAGACACAGGGCTCGTTCCACACAGTGATAACATTCACAGACACAGGGCTAGTTCCACACAGTGATAACATTCACAGATATAGAGCTAGTTCGACACGGTGATAACATTCACAGACACAGGGCTAGTTCTACACGGTGATAACATTCACAGACACAGGGCTAGTTCCACACAGTGATAACATTCACAGACATAGGGCTAGTTCCACACAGTGATAACATTCACAGACATAGGGCTAGTTCTACACGGTGATTACATTCACAGACATAGGGCTAGTTCTACACGGTGATTACATTCACAGATATAGGGCTAGTTCTACACAGTGATAACATTCACAGACACAGGGCTAGTTCCACACAGTGATAACATTCACAGACATATGGCTAGTTCCACACAGTGATAACATTCACAGACATATGGCGAGTTCCACACAGTGATAACATTCACAGACACAGGGCTAGTTCCACACAGTGATAACATTCACAGACACAGGGCTAGTTCGACACGGTGATTACATTCACAGATATAGGGCTAGTTCCACACGGTGATAACAATCACAGACACAGGGCTCGTTCCACACGGTGATAACATTCACAGACACAGGGCTAGTTCGACACAGTGATAACATTCACAGATATAGGGCTAGTTCGACACAGTGATAACATTCACAGACACAGGGCTGGTTCCACACGGTGATAACAATCACAGACACAGGGCTCGTTCCACACGGTGATAACATTCACAGACACAGGGCTAGTTCGACACAGTGATAACATTCACAGATATAGGGCTAGTTCGACACAGTGATAACATTCACAGACACAGGGCTAGTTCCACACAGTGATAACATTCACAGATATAGGGCTAGTTCCACACGGTGATAACATTCACAGATTTAGGGCGAGTTCCACACAGTGATAACATTCACAGATATAGGGCTAGTTCGACACAGTGATAACATTCACAGACACAGGGCTAGTTCCACACAGTGATAACATTCACAGATATAGGGCTAGTTCGACACAGTGATAACATTCACAGACACAGGGCTAGTTCCACACAGTGATAACATTCACAGACACAGGGCTAGTTCCACACAGTGATAACATTCACAGACACAGGGCTAGTTCGACACAGTGATAACATTCACAGACACAGGGCTAGTTCCACACGGTGATAACATTCACAGACACAGGGCTAGTTCCACACAGTGATAACATTCACAGTTATAGGGCTAGTTCCACACGGTGATAACATTCACAGATATAGGGCTAGTTCCACACAGTGATAACATTCACAGATATAGGGCTAGTTCCACACAGTGGTAACATTCACAGATATAGGGCTAGTTCCACACAGTGATAACATTCACAGATATAGGGCTAGTTCCACACAGTGATAACATTCACAGATATAGGGCTAGTTCCACACGGTGATAACATTCACAGACACAGGGCTAGTTCTACACGGTGATGACATTCACAGATATAGGGCTAGTTCCACACAGAGATAACATTCACAGACACAGGGCTAGTTCCACACGGTGATAACATTCACAGATATAGAGCTAGTTCTACACGGTGATAACATTCACAGATATAGGGATAGTTCGACACAGTGATAACATTCACAGATATAGAGCTAGTTCTACACGGTGATAACATTCACAAACACAGGGCTAGTTCCACACAGTGATAACATTCACAGACACAGGGCGAGTTCTACACGGTGATAACATTCACAGACACAGGGCTAGTTCCACACAGTGATAACATTCACAGACACAGGGCGAGTTCTACACAGTGATAACATTCACAGACACAGGGCTAGTTCCACACAGTGATAACATTCACAGACACAGGGCGAGTTCTACACGGTGATAACATTCACAGACACAGGGCTAGTTCTACACGGTGATAACATTCACAGACACAGGGCTAGTTCCACACAGAGATAACATTCACAGACACAGAGCTAGTTCCACACAGTGATAACATTCACAGATATAGGGCTAGATCTACACGGTGATAACATTCACAGACACAGGGCTAGTTCCACACAGTGATAACATTCACAGACACAGGGCGAGTTCTACACGGTGATAACATTCACAGACACAGGGCTAGTTCTACACGGTGAAAACATTCACAGACACAGGGCTAGTTCCACACAGAGATAACATTCACAGACACAGGGCTAGTTCTACACGGTGATAACATTCACAGACACAGGGCTAGTTCTACATGGTGAAAACATTCACAGACACAGAGCTAGTTCCACACAGTGATAACATTCACAGATATAGGGCTAGTTCTACACGGTGATAACATTCACAGACACAGGGCTAGTTCTACACGGTGATAACATTCACAGACACAGGGCTAGTTCTACACGGTGATAACATTCACAGATATAGGGCTAGTTCTACACGGTGATAACATTCACAGACACAGGGCTAGTTCTACACGGTGATAACATTCACAGATATAGGGATAGTTCGACACAGTGATAACATTCACAGATATAGAGCTAGTTCTACACGGTGATAACATTCACAGACACAGGGCTAGTTCCACACAGTGATAACATTCACAGACACAGGGCTAGTTCAACACAGTGATAACATTCACAGATATAGAGCTAGTTTCACACAGTGATAACATTCACAGACACAGGGCTAGTTCCACACAGTGATAACATTCACAGACACAGGGCTAGTTCCACACAGTGATAACATTCACAGACACAGGGCTAGTTCCACACAGTGATAACATTCACAGACACAGGGCTAGTTCCACACGGTGATAACATTCACAGACACAGGGCTAGTTCTACACGGTGATAACATTCACAGACACAGGGCGAGTTCCACACAGTGATTACATTCACCGACACAGGGCTAGTTCTACACGGTGATTACATTCACAGATATAGGGCTAGTTCCACACGGTGATAACATTCACAGACATAGGGCTAGTTCCACACGGTGATAACATTCACCGACACAGGGCGAGTTCCACACAGTGATTACATTCACCGACACAGGGCTAGTTCCACACAGTGATAACATTCACAGACACAGGGCGAGTTCCACACAGTGATTACATTCACCGACACAGGGCTAGTTCCACACAGTGATAACATTCACAGACATCGGGCTAGTTCTACACGGTGATAACATTCACAGACATAGGGCTAGTTCCACACGGTGATAACATTCACAGACACAGGGCGAGTTCCACACAGTGATAACATTCACAGACACAGGGCTAGTTCCACACAGAGATAACATTCACAGATATAGAGCTAGTTCGACACGGTGATAACATTCACAGACACAGGGCTAGTTCTACACGGTGATAACATTCACAGACACAGGGCTAGTTCCACACGGTGATAACAATCACATCTATAGGGCTAGTTCCACACAGTGATAACATTCACAGACACAGGGCTAGTTCTACACGGTGATAACATTCACAGATATAGGGCTAGTTCCACACGGTGATAACATTCACAGATATAGGGCTAGTTCCACACGGTGATAACATTCACAGATATAGGGCTAGTTCCACACAGTGATAACATTCACAGACATAGGGCTAGTTCCACACAGTGATAACATTCACAGACATAGGGCTAGTTCTACACGGTGATTACATTCACAGATATAGGGCTAGTTCTACACAGTGATAACATTCACAGACATAGGGCTAGTTCTACACGGTGATTACATTCACAGATATAGGGCTAGTTCTACACGGTGATTACATTCACAGATATAGGGCTAGTTCTACACGGTGATTACATTCACAGACATAGGGCTAGTTCTACACGGTGATTACATTCACAGATATAGGGCTAGTTCTACACAGTGATAACATTCACAGACACAGGGCTAGTTCCACACAGTGATAACATTCACAGACATAGGGCTAGTTCCACACAGTGATAACATTCACAGACATATGGCGAGTTCCACACAGTGATAACATTCACAGACACAGGGCTAGTTCCACACAGTGATAACATTCACAGACACGGGGCTAGTTCGACACGGTGATTACATTCACAGATATAGGGCTAGTTCCACACAGTGATAAGATTCACAGACACAGGGCTAGTTCTACACGGTGATAACAATCACAGACACAGGGCTCGTTCCACACGGTGATAACATTCACAGACACAGGGCTGGTTCCACACGGTGATAACATTCACAGACACAGGGCTCGTTCCACACGGTGATAACATTCACAGACACAGGGCTAGTTCGACACAGTGATAACATTCACAGATATAGGGCTAGTTCGACACAGTGATAACATTCACAGACACAGGGCTAGTTCCACACAGTGATAACATTCACAGATATAGGGCTAGTTCCACACGGTGATAACATTCACAGATTTAGGGCGAGTTCCACACAGTGATAACATTCACAGATATAGGGCTAGTTCGACACAGTGATAACATTCACAGACACAGGGCTAGTTCCACACAGTGATAACATTCACAGATATAGGGCTAGTTCGACACAGTGATAACATTCACAGACACAGGGCTAGTTCCACACAGTGATAACATTCACAGACACAGGGCTAGTTCCACACAGTGATAACATTCACAGATATAGGGCTAGTTCCACACGGTGATAACATTCACAGACACAGGGCTAGTTCGACACAGTGATAACATTCACAGACACAGGGCTAGTTCCACACGGTGATAACATTCACAGACACAGGGCTAGTTCCACACAGTGATAACATTCACAGATATAGGGCTAGTTCCACACGGTGATAACATTCACAGATATAGGGCTAGTTCCACACAGTGATAACATTCACAGATATAGGGCTAGTTCCACACAGTGATAACATTCACAGATATAGGGCTAGTTCCACACAGTGATAACATTCACAGATATAGGGCTAGTTCCACACGGTGATAACATTCACAGACACAGGGCTAGTTCTACACGGTGATAACATTCACAGACACAGGGCTAGTTCCACACAGTGATAACATTCACAGACACAGGGCTAGTTCTACACGGTGATAACATTCACAGATATAGGGCTAGTTCCACACGGTGATAACATTCACAGACACAGGGCTAGTTCTACACGGTGATAACATTCACAGATATAGGGCTAGTTCTACACGGTGATAACATTCACAGATATAGGGCTAGTTCCACACGGTGATAACATTCACAGATATAGAGCTAGTTCTACACGGTGATAACATTCACAGACACAGGGCTAGTTCTACACGGTGATAACATTCACAGACACAGGGCTAGTTCTACACGGTGATAACATTCACAGACACAGGGCTAGTTCCACACGGTGATAACATTCACAGACACAGGGCGAGTTCCACACAGTGATAACATTCACAGACACAGGGCGAGTTCCACACAGTGATAACATTCACAGACACAGGGCGAGTTCCACACAGTGATAACATTCACAGACACAGGGCGAGTTCCACACAGTGATAACATTCACAGACATAGGGCTAGTTCCACACGGTGATAACATTCACAGACACAGGGCGAGTTCCACACAGTGATAACATTCACAGACACAGGGCGAGTTCCACACAGTGATAACATTCACAGACACAGGGCTAGTTCCACACAGTGATAACATTCACAGATATAGAGCTAGTTCGACACGGTGATAACATTCACAGACACAGGGCTAGTTCCACACGGTGATAACATTCACAGATATAGGGCTAGTTCCACACAGTGATAACATTCACAGATATAGGGCTAGTTCCACACAGTGATAACATTCACAGATATAGGGCTAGTTCCACACAGTGATAACATTCACAGACACAGTGCTAGTTCCACACAGTGATAACATTCACAGACATAGGGCTAGTTCCACACAGTGATAACATTCACAGACATAGGGCTAGTTCTACACGGTGATTACATTCACAGATATAGGGCTAGTTCTACACGGTGATTACATTCACAGATATAGGGCTAGTTCTACACGGTGATTACATTCACAGACATAGGGCTAGTTCTACACGGTGATTACATTCACAGATATAGGGCTAGTTCTACACGGTGATTACATTCACAGATATAGGGCTAGTTCTACACGGTGATTACATTCACAGACATAGGGCTAGTTCTACACGGTGATTACATTCACAGATATAGGGCTAGTTCTACACAGTGATAACATTCACAGACATAGGGCTAGTTCCACACAGTGATAACATTCACAGACATATGGCGAGTTCCACACAGTGATAACATTCACAGACACAGGGCTAGTTCCACACAGTGATAACATTCACAGACACAGGGCTAGTTCGACACGGTGATTACATTCACAGATATAGGGCGAGTTCCACACAGTGATAACATTCACAGACACAGGGCTAGTTCCACACAGTGATAAGATTCACAGACACAGGGCTAGTTCTACACGGTGATAACATTCACAGACACAGGGCTGGTTCCACACGGTGATAACATTCACAGACACAGGGCTCGTTCCACACGGTGATAACATTCACAGACACAGGGCTGGTTCCACACGGTGATAACATTCACAGACACAGGGCTCGTTCCACACGGTGATAACATTCACAGACACAGGGCTCGTTCCACACGGTGATAACATTCACAGACACAGGGCTCGTTCCACACGGTGATAACATTCACAGACACAGGGCTGGTTCCACACGGTGATAACATTCACAGACACAGGGCTCGTTCCACACGGTGATAACATTCACAGACACAGGGCTAGTTCCACACAGTGATAACATTCACAGATTTAGGGCGAGTTCCACACAGTGATAACATTCACAGATATAGGGCTAGTTCGACACAGTGATAACATTCACAGACACAGGGCTAGTTCCACACAGTGATAACATTCACAGATATAGGGCTAGTTCCACACGGTGATAACATTCACAGATTTAGGGCTAGTTCGACACAGTGATAACATTCACAGACACAGGGCTAGTTCCACACAGTGATAACATTCACAGATATAGGGCTAGTTCCACACAGTGATAACATTCACAGACACAGGGCTAGTTCCACACAGTGATAACATTCACAGATATAGGGCTAGTTCCACACAGTGATAACATTCACAGACACAGGGCTAGTTCCACACGGTGATAACATTCACAGACATGTGGCTAGTTCCACACAGTGATAACATTCACAGACACAGGGCTAGTTCCACACGGTGATAACATTCACAGATATAGGGCTAGTTCCACACGGTGATAACATTCACAGACACAGGGCTAGTTCCACACAGTGATAACATTCACAGATATAGGGCTAGTTCCACACAGTGATAACATTCACAGATATAGGGCTAGTTCCACACAGTGATAACATTCACAGATATAGGGCTAGTTCCACACGGTGAAAACATTCACAGACACAGGGCTAGTTCTACACGGTGATAACATTCACAGACACAGGGCTAGTTCTACACGGTGATAACATTCACAGACACAGGGCTAGTTCTACACGGTGATAACATTCACAGACACAGGGCTAGTTCCACACAGTGATAACATTCACAGACACAGGGCTAGTTCTACACGGTGATAACATTCACAGATATAGGGCTAGTTCCACACAGTGATAACATTCACAGACATATGGCTAGTTCTACACGGTGATAACATTCACAGATATAGGGCTAGTTCCACACGGTGAAAACATTCAGAGACACAGGGCTAGTTCTACACGGTGATAACATTCACAGATATAGGGCTAGTTCCACACGGTGATAACATTCACAGATATAGAGCTAGTTCTATACGGTGATAACATTCACAGACACAGGGCTAGTTCTACACGGTGATAACATTCACAGATATAGGGATAGTTCGACACAGTGATAACATTCACAGATATAGAGCTAGTTCTACACGGTGATAACATTCACAGACACAGGGCTAGTTCCACACAGTGATAACATTCACAGACACAGGGCGAGTTCTACACGGTGATAACTTTCACAGACACAGGGCTAGTTCTACACGGTGATAACATTCACAGACACAGGGCTAGTTCCACACAGAGATAACATTCACAGACACAGGGCTAGTTCTACACGGTGATAACATTCACAGACACAGGGCTAGTTCTACACGGTGAAAACATTCACAGACACAGAGCTAGTTCCACACAGTGATAACATTCACAGATATAGGGCTAGTTCTACACGGTGATAACATTCACAGACACAGGGCTAGTTCCACACAGTGATAACATTCACAGACACAGGGCGAGTTCTACACGGTGATAACATTCACAGACACAGGGCTAGTTCTACACGGTGATAACATTCACAGACACAGGGCTAGTTCCACACAGAGATAACATTCACAGACACAGGGCTAGTTCTACACGGTGATAACATTCACAGACACAGGGCTAGTTCTACACGGTGAAAACATTCACAGACACAGAGCTAGTTCCACACAGTGATAACATTCACAGATATAGGGCTAGTTCTACACGGTGATAACATTCACAGACACAGGGCTAGTTCTACACGGTGATAACATTCACAGACACAGGGCTAGTTCTACACGGTGATAACATTCACAGATATAGGGCTAGTTCTACACGGTGATAACATTCACAGACACAGGGCTAGTTCTACACGGTGATAACATTCACAGATATAGGGATAGTTCGACACAGTGATAACATTCACAGATATAGAGCTAGTTCTACACGGTGATAACATTCACAGACACAGGGCTAGTTCCACACAGTGATAACATTCACAGACACAGGGCTAGTTCCACACAGTGATAA
Organism: Heterodontus francisci; assembly: GCF_036365525.1. Classification (NCBI taxonomy): domain Eukaryota; kingdom Metazoa; phylum Chordata; class Chondrichthyes; order Heterodontiformes; family Heterodontidae; genus Heterodontus; species Heterodontus francisci. Next base: position 28,961,117 of record NC_090412.1, read on the forward strand.
CATTCACAGATATAGGGCTAGTTCCACACGGTGATAACATTCACAGACACAGGGCTAGTTCTACACGGTGATAACATTCACAGATATAGGGATAGTTCGACACAGTGATAACATTCACAGATATAGAGCTAGTTCTACACGGTGATAACATTCACAGACACAGGGCTAGTTCACACAGTGATAACATTCACAGACACAGGGCTAGTTCCACACAGTGATAACATTCACAGATATAGGGCTAGTTCTACACGGTGATAACATTCACAGACACAGGGCTAGTTTCACACAGTGATAACATTCACAGACACAGGGCTAGTTCCACACAGTGATAACATTCACAGACACAGGGCTAGTTCCACACAGTGATAACATTCACAGACACAGGGCTAGTTCCACACAGTGATAACATTCACAGACACAGGGCTAGTTCCACACAGTGATAACATTCACAGACACAGGGCTAGTTCCACACGGTGATAACATTCACAGACACAGGGCGAGTTCCACACAGTGATTACATTCACCGACACAGGGCTAGTTCTACACGGTGATTACATTCACAGATATAGGGCTAGTTCCACACGGTGATAACATTCACAGACATAGGGCTAGTTCCACACGGTGATAACATTCACCGACACAGGGCGAGTTCCACACAGTGATAACATTCACAGACACAGGGCGAGTTCCACACAGTGATAACATTCACAGACATAGGGCTAGTTCCACACGGTGATAACATTCACAGACACAGGGCGAGTTCCACACAGTGATAACATTCACAGACACAGGGCGAGTTCCACACAGTGATAACATTCACAGACACAGGGCTAGTTCCACACAGTGATAACATTCACAGATATAGAGCTAGTTCGACACGGTGATAACATTCACAGACACAGGGCTAGTTCCACACGGTGATAACATTCACAGATATAGGGCTAGTTCCACACAGTGATAACATTCACAGATATAGGGCTAGTTCCACACAGTGATAACATTCACAGATATAGGGCTAGTTCCACACAGTGATAACATTCACAGACACAGTGCTAGTTCCACACAGTGATAACATTCACAGACATAGGGCTAGTTCCACACAGTGATAACATTCACAGACATAGGGCTAGTTCTACACGGTGATTACATTCACAGATATAGGGCTAGTTCTACACGGTGATTACATTCACAGATATAGGGCTAGTTCTACACGGTGATTACATTCACAGACATAGGGCTAGTTCTACACGGTGATTACATTCACAGATATAGGGCTAGTTCTACACGGTGATTACATTCACAGATATAGGGCTAGTTCTACACGGTGATTACATTCACAGACATAGGGCTAGTTCTACACGGTGATTACATTCACAGATATAGGGCTAGTTCTACACAGTGATAACATTCACAGACATAGGGCTAGTTCCACACAGTGATAACATTCACAGACATATGGCGAGTTCCACACAGTGATAACATTCACAGACACAGGGCTAGTTCCACACAGTGATAACATTCACAGACACAGGGCTAGTTCGACACGGTGATTACATTCACAGATATAGGGCGAGTTCCACACAGTGATAACATTCACAGACACAGGGCTAGTTCCACACAGTGATAAGATTCACAGACACAGGGCTAGTTCTACACGGTGATAACATTCACAGACACAGGGCTGGTTCCACACGGTGATAACATTCACAGACACAGGGCTCGTTCCACACGGTGATAACATTCACAGACACAGGGCTGGTTCCACACGGTGATAACATTCACAGACACAGGGCTCGTTCCACACGGTGATAACATTCACAGACACAGGGCTCGTTCCACACGGTGATAACATTCACAGACACAGGGCTCGTTCCACACGGTGATAACATTCACAGACACAGGGCTGGTTCCACACGGTGATAACATTCACAGACACAGGGCTCGTTCCACACGGTGATAACATTCACAGACACAGGGCTAGTTCCACACAGTGATAACATTCACAGATTTAGGGCGAGTTCCACACAGTGATAACATTCACAGATATAGGGCTAGTTCGACACAGTGATAACATTCACAGACACAGGGCTAGTTCCACACAGTGATAACATTCACAGATATAGGGCTAGTTCCACACGGTGATAACATTCACAGATTTAGGGCTAGTTCGACACAGTGATAACATTCACAGACACAGGGCTAGTTCCACACAGTGATAACATTCACAGATATAGGGCTAGTTCCACACAGTGATAACATTCACAGACACAGGGCTAGTTCCACACAGTGATAACATTCACAGATATAGGGCTAGTTCCACACAGTGATAACATTCACAGACACAGGGCTAGTTCCACACGGTGATAACATTCACAGACATGTGGCTAGTTCCACACAGTGATAACATTCACAGACACAGGGCTAGTTCCACACGGTGATAACATTCACAGATATAGGGCTAGTTCCACACGGTGATAACATTCACAGACACAGGGCTAGTTCCACACAGTGATAACATTCACAGATATAGGGCTAGTTCCACACAGTGATAACATTCACAGATATAGGGCTAGTTCCACACAGTGATAACATTCACAGATATAGGGCTAGTTCCACACGGTGAAAACATTCACAGACACAGGGCTAGTTCTACACGGTGATAACATTCACAGACACAGGGCTAGTTCTACACGGTGATAACATTCACAGACACAGGGCTAGTTCTACACGGTGATAACATTCACAGACACAGGGCTAGTTCCACACAGTGATAACATTCACAGACACAGGGCTAGTTCTACACGGTGATAACATTCACAGATATAGGGCTAGTTCCACACAGTGATAACATTCACAGACATATGGCTAGTTCTACACGGTGATAACATTCACAGATATAGGGCTAGTTCCACACGGTGAAAACATTCAGAGACACAGGGCTAGTTCTACACGGTGATAACATTCACAGATATAGGGCTAGTTCCACACGGTGATAACATTCACAGATATAGAGCTAGTTCTATACGGTGATAACATTCACAGACACAGGGCTAGTTCTACACGGTGATAACATTCACAGATATAGGGATAGTTCGACACAGTGATAACATTCACAGATATAGAGCTAGTTCTACACGGTGATAACATTCACAGACACAGGGCTAGTTCCACACAGTGATAACATTCACAGACACAGGGCGAGTTCTACACGGTGATAACATTCACAGACACAGGGCTAGTTCTACACGGTGATAACATTCACAGACACAGGGCTAGTTCCACACAGAGATAACATTCACAGACACAGGGCTAGTTCTACACGGTGATAACATTCACAGACACAGGGCTAGTTCTACACGGTGAAAACATTCACAGACACAGAGCTAGTTCCACACAGTGATAACATTCACAGATATAGGGCTAGTTCTACACGGTGATAACATTCACAGACACAGGGCTAGTTCCACACAGTGATAACATTCACAGACACAGGGCGAGTTCTACACGGTGATAACATTCACAGACACAGGGCTAGTTCTACACGGTGATAACATTCACAGACACAGGGCTAGTTCCACACAGAGATAACATTCACAGACACAGGGCTAGTTCTACACGGTGATAACATTCACAGACACAGGGCTAGTTCTACACGGTGAAAACATTCACAGACACAGAGCTAGTTCCACACAGTGATAACATTCACAGATATAGGGCTAGTTCTACACGGTGATAACATTCACAGACACAGGGCTAGTTCTACACGGTGATAACATTCACAGACACAGGGCTAGTTCTACACGGTGATAACATTCACAGATATAGGGCTAGTTCTACACGGTGATAACATTCACAGACACAGGGCTAGTTCTACACGGTGATAACATTCACAGATATAGGGATAGTTCGACACAGTGATAACATTCACAGATATAGAGCTAGTTCTACACGGTGATAACATTCACAGACACAGGGCTAGTTCCACACAGTGATAACATTCACAGACACAGTGCTAGTTCCACACAGTGATAACATTCACAGATATAGGGCTAGTTCCACACGGTGATAACATTCACAGACACAGGGCTAGTTCTACACGGTGATAACATTCACAGATATAGGGATAGTTCGACACAGTGATAACATTCACAGATATAGAGCTAGTTCTACACGGTGATAACATTCACAGACACAGGGCTAGTTCACACAGTGATAACATTCACAGACACAGGGCTAGTTCCACACAGTGATAACATTCACAGATATAGGGCTAGTTCTACACGGTGATAACATTCACAGACACAGGGCTAGTTTCACACAGTGATAACATTCACAGACACAGGGCTAGTTCCACACAGTGATAACATTCACAGACACAGGGCTAGTTCCACACAGTGATAACATTCACAGACACAGGGCTAGTTCCACACAGTGATAACATTCACAGACACAGGGCTAGTTCCACACAGTGATAACATTCACAGACACAGGGCTAGTTCCACACGGTGATAACATTCACAGACACAGGGCGAGTTCCACACAGTGATTACATTCACCGACACAGGGCTAGTTCTACACGGTGATTACATTCACAGATATAGGGCTAGTTCCACACGGTGATAACATTCACAGACATAGGGCTAGTTCCACACGGTGATAACATTCACCGACACAGGGCGAGTTCCACACAGTGATAACATTCACAGACACAGGGCTAGTTCCACACAGTGATAACATTCACAGACACAGGGCTAGTTCCACACAGTGATAACATTCACAGACACAGGGCTAGTTCCACACAGTGATAACATTCACAGACACAGGGCTAGTTCCACACGGTGATAACATTCACAGACACAGGGCGAGTTCCACACAGTGATTACATTCACCGACACAGGGCTAGTTCTACACGGTGATTACATTCACAGATATAGGGCTAGTTCCACACGGTGATAACATTCACAGACATAGGGCTAGTTCCACACGGTGATAACATTCACCGACACAGGGCGAGTTCCACACAGTGATTACATTCACCGACACAGGGCTAGTTCCACACAGTGATTACATTCACCGACACAGGGCTAGTTCCACACAGTGATAACATTCACAGACACAGGGCGAGTTCCACACAGTGATTACATTCACCGACACAGGGCTAGTTCCACACGGTGATAACATTCACAGACACAGGGCGAGTTCCACACAGTGATAACATTCACAGACACAGGGCTAGTTCCACACAGTGATAACATTCACAGACATAGGGCTAGTTCCACACCTTGATAACATTCACAGACATAGGGCTAGTTCTACACGGTGATTACATTCACAGATATAGGGCTAGTTCTACACGGTGATTACATTCACAGACATAGGGCTAGTTCCACACAGTGATAACATTCACAGACATAGGGCTAGTTCTACACGGTGATTACATTCACAGACATAGGGCTAGTTCTACACGGTGATTACATTCACAGACATAGGGCTAGTTCTACACGGTGATTACATTCACAGATATAGGGCTAGTTCCACACAGTGATAACATTCACAGACATATGGCGAGTTCCACACAGTGATAACATTCACAGACACAGGGCTAGTTCCACACAGTGATAACATTCACAGACACAGGGCTAGTTCTACACGGTGATAACATTCACAGACACAGGGCTAGTTCTACACGGTGATAACATTCACAGACACAGGGCTAGTTCTACACGGTGATAACATTCACAGACACAGGGCTAGTTCTACACAGTGATAACATTCACAGATATAGGGCTAGTTCCACACAGTGATAACATTCACAGATATAGGGCTAGTTCCACACAGTGATGACATTCACAGATATAGGGCCAGTTCCACACAGTGATAACATTCACAGATATAGGGCTAGTTCCACACAGTGATGACATTCACAGATATAGGGCTAGTTCCACACAGTGATGACATTCACAGATATAGGGCCAGTTCCACACAGTGATAACATTCACAGATATAGGGCCAGTTCCACACAGTGATAACATTCACAGATATAGGGCCAGTTCCACACAGTGATAACATTCACAGATATAGGGCCAGTTCCACACAGTGATAACATTCACAGATATAGGGCCAGTTCCACACAGTGATAACATTCACAGATATAGGGCTAGTTCCACACAGTGATAACATTCACAGATATAGGGCCAGTTCCACACAGTGATAACATTCACAGATATAGGGCCAGTTCCACACAGTGATAACATTCACAGATATAGGGCTAGTTCCACACAGTGATGACATTCACAGATATAGGGCAAGTTCCACACTGTGATAACATTCACAGATATAGGGCAAGTTCCACACTGTGATAACATTCACAGATATAGGGCTAGTTCCACACAGTGATAACATTCACAGACACAGGGCTAGTTCTACACGGTGATAACATTCACAGACACAGGGCTAGGTCTACACGGTGATAACATTCACAGACACAGGGCTCGTTCCACACGGTGATAACATTCACAGACACAGGGCTAGTTCTACACGGTGATAACATTCACAGATATAGGGCTAGTTCTGCACGGTGATAACATTCACAGACATAGGGCTAGTTCCACACAGTGATAACATTCACAGACATATGGCTAGTTCCACACAGTGATAACATTCACAAACACAGGGCTAGTTCCACACAGTGATAACATTCACAGACACAGGGCTAGTTCTACACGATGATAACATTCACAGACACAGGGCTAGTTCTACACGGTGATAACATTCACAGACACAGGGCTAGTTCTACAGGGTGATAACATTCACAGACACAGGGCTAGTTCTACACAGTGATAACATTCACAGATATAGGGCTGGTTCCACACGGTGATAACATTCACAGATATAGGGCTGGTTCCACACGGTGATAACATTCACAGATATAGGGCTAGTTCCATACGGTGATAACATTCACAGACACAGGGCTAGTTCTACACGGTGATAACATTCACAGACACAGGGCTAGTTCTACACGGTGATAACATTCACAGACACAGGGCTAGTTCTACAGGGTGATAACATTCACAGACACAGGGCTAGTTCCACACGGTGATAACATTCACAGATATAGGGCTAGTTCCATACGGTGATAACATTCACAGACACAGGGCTAGTTCCACACAGTGATAACATTCACAGACACAGGGCCAGTTCTACACGGTGATAACATTCACAGACACAGGGCTAGTTCTACACGGTGATAACATTCACAGACACAGGGCTAGTTCTACACAGTGATAACATTCACAGATATAGGGCTGGTTCCACACAGTGATAACATTCACAGATATAGGGCCAGTTCCACACAGTGATAACATTCACAGATATAGGGCTAGTTCCACACAGTGATAACATTTACAGATATAGGGCTAGTTCCACACAGTGATAACATTCACAGATATAGGGATGGTTCCACACAGTGATAACATTCACAGACACAGGGCCAGTTCCACACAGTGATAACATTCACAGATATAGGGCTAGTTCCACACGGTGATAACATTCACAGATATAGGGCTAGTTCCACACGGTGATAACATTCACAGATATAGGGCCAGTTCCACACAGTGATAACATTCACAGATATAGGGCCAGTTCCACACAGTGATAACATTCACAGATATAGGGCTAGTTCCACACGGTGATAACATTCACAGATATAGGGCTAGTTCCACACAGTGATAACATTCACAGACACAGGGGTAGTTCCACACAGTGATAACATTCAGAGACACAGGGCTAGTTCCACACAGTGATAACATTCACAGACACAGGGCTAGTTCCACACAGTGATAACATTCACAGACACAGGGCTAGTTCTACACGGTGATTACATTCACAGACACAGGGCTAGTTCCACACAGTGATAACATTCACAGACACAGGGCTAGTTCGACACGGTGATAACATTCACAGACACAGGGCTAGTTCCACACGGTGATAACATTCACAGACACAGGGCTAGTTCCACACGGTGATAACATTCACAGACACAGGGCTAGTTCGACACGGTGATAACATTCACAGACATATGGCTAGTTCCACACGGTGATAACATTCACAGACATAGGGCTAGTTCCACACGGTGATAACATTCACAGACATAGGGCTAGATCCACACAGTGATAACATTCACAGACATAGGGCTAGATCCACACAGTGATAACATTCACAGATATAGGGCTAGTTCCACACAGTGATAACATTCACAGACACAGGGCTAGTTCCACACAGTGATAACATTCACAGATATAGGGCTAGTTCCACACAGTGATAACATTCACAGATATAGGGCTAGTTCCACACAGTGATAACATTCACAGACACAGGGCAAGTTCCACACGGTGATAACATTCACAGATATAGGGCTAGTTCCACACGGTGATAACATTCACAGACATATGGCTATTTCCACACGGTGATAACATTCACAGATATAGGGCCAGTTCCACACAGTGATAACATTCACAGATATAGAGCTAGTTCCACACGGTGATAACATTCACAGATACAGGGCCAGTTCCACACAGTGATAACATTTACAGATATAGGGCTAGTTCCACACAGTGATAACATTCACAGATATAGAGCTAGTTCCACACAGTGATAACATTCACAGACACAGGGCTAGTTCTACACGGTGATAACATTCACAGACACAGGGCTAGTTCTACACGGTGATAACATTCACAGACACAGGGCTAGTTCTACGCAGTGATAACATTCACAGACACAGGGCTAGTTCCACACAGTGATAACATTCACAGATAAAGGGCTAGTTCCACACAGTGATAACATTCACAGACACAGGGCTAGTTCCACACAGTGATAACATTCACAGATATTGGGCTAGTTCTACACGGTGATAACATTCACAGATATAGGGATAGTTCCACACGGTGATAACATTCACAGATATAGGGCTAGTTCTACACGGTGATAACATTCACAGATATAGGGATAGTTCCACACAGTGATAACATTCACAGATATAGGGCTAGTTCCACACGGTGATTACATTCACAGATATAGGGATAGTTCCACACAGTGATAACATTCACAGATATAGGGCTAGTTCCACACAGTGATAACATTCACAGATATAGGGATAGTTCCACACGGTGATAACATTCACAGATATAGGGATAGTTCCACACAGTGATTACATTCACAGATATAGGGCCAGTTCCACACAGTGATAACATTCACAGATATAGGGCTAGTTCCACACAGTGATGACATTCACAGATATAGGGCTAGTTCCACACAGTGATGACATTCACAGATATAGGGCCAGTTCCACACAGTGATAACATTCACAGATATAGGGCCAGTTCCACACAGTGATAACATTCACAGATATAGGGCCAGTTCCACACAGTGATAACATTCACAGATATAGGGCCAGTTCCACACAGTGATAACATTCACAGATATAGGGCCAGTTCCACACAGTGATAACATTCACAGATATAGGGCCAGTTCCACACAGTGATAACATTCACAGATATAGGGCCAGTTCCACACAGTGATAACATTCACAGATATAGGGCAAGTTCCACACTGTGATAACATTCACAGATATAGGGCAAGTTCCACACTGTGATAACATTCACAGATATAGGGCTAGTTCCACACAGTGATAACATTCACAGACACAGGGCTAGTTCTACACGGTGATAACATTCACAGACACAGGGCTAGTTCTACACGGTGATAACATTCACAGACACAGGGCTCGTTCCACACGGTGATAACATTCACAGACACAGGGCTAGTTCTGCACGGTGATAACATTCACAGACATAGGGCTAGTTCCACACAGTGATAACATTCACAGACATATGGCTAGTTCCACACAGTGATAACATTCACAAACACAGGGCTAGTTCCACACAGTGATAACATTCACAGACACAGGGCTAGTTCTACACGATGATAACATTCACAGACACAGGGCTAGTTCTACACGGTGATAACATTCACAGACACAGGGCTAGTTCTACAGGGTGATAACATTCACAGACACAGGGCTAGTTCTACACAGTGATAACATTCACAGATATAGGGCTGGTTCCACACGGTGATAACATTCACAGATATAGGGCTGGTTCCACACGGTGATAACATTCACAGATATAGGGCTAGTTCCATACGGTGATAACATTCACAGACACAGGGCTAGTTCTACACGGTGATAACATTCACAGACACAGGGCTAGTTCTACACGGTGATAACATTCACAGACACAGGGCTAGTTCTACAGGGTGATAACATTCACAGACACAGGGCTAGTTCTACACAGTGATAACATTCACAGATATAGGGCTGGTTCCACACAGTGATAACATTCACAGATATAGGGCCAGTTCCACACAGTGATAACATTCACAGATATAGGGCTAGTTCCACACAGTGATAACATTTACAGATATAGGGCTAGTTCCACACAGTGATAACATTCACAGATATAGGGATGGTTCCACACAGTGATAACATTCACAGACACAGGGCCAGTTCCACACAGTGATAACATTCACAGATATAGGGCTAGTTCCACACGGTGATAACATTCACAGATATAGGGATGGTTCCACACAGTGATAACATTCACAGATATAGGGCCAGTTCCACACAGTGATAACATTCACAGATATAGGGCTAGTTCCACACGGTGATAACATTCACAGATATAGGGCCAGTTCCACACAGTGATAACATTCACAGACACAGGGGTAGTTCCACACAGTGATAACATTCAGAGACACAGGGCTAGTTCCACACAGTGATAACATTTACAGATATAGGGCTAGTTCCACACAGTGATAACATTCACAGACACAGGGCTAGTTCCACACAGTGATAACATTCACAGACATAGGGCTAGTTCTACACGGTGATTACATTCACAGACACAGGGCTAGTTCTACACGGTGATAACATTCACAGACACAGGGCTAGTTCCACACGGTAATAACATTCACAGACACAGGGCTAGTTCCACACGGTGATAACATTCACAGACACAGGGCTAGTTCGACACGGTGATAACATTCACAGACATATGGCTAGTTCCACACGGTGATAACATTCACAGACATAGGGCTAGTTCCACACGGTGATAACATTCACAGACATAGGGCTAGATCCACACAGTGATAACATTCACAGACATAGGGCTAGATCCACACAGTGATAACATTCACAGATATAGGGCTAGTTCCACACAGTGATAACATTCACAGACACAGGGCTAGTTCCACACAGTGATAACATTCACAGATATAGGGCTAGTTCCACACAGTGATAACATTCACAGATATAGGGCTAGTTCCACACAGTGATAACATTCACAGATATAGGGCTAGTTCCACACAGTGATAACATTCACAGACACAGGGTTAGTTCCACACAGTGATAACATTCACAGATATAGGGCTGGTTCCACACAGTGATAACATTCACAGATATAGGGCCAGTTCCACACAGTGATAACATTCACAGATATAGGGCTAGTTCCACACAGTGATAACATTTACAGATATAGGGCTAGTTCCACACAGTGATAACATTCACAGATATAGGGCTAGTTCCACACGGTAATAACATTCACAGACACAGGGCTAGTTCCACACGGTGATAACATTCACAGACACAGGGCTAGTTCGACACGGTGATAACATTCACAGACATATGGCTAGTTCCACACGGTGATAACATTCACAGACATAGGGCTAGTTCCACACGGTGATAACATTCACAGACATAGGGCTAGATCCACACAGTGATAACATTCACAGACATAGGGCTAGATCCACACAGTGATAACATTCACAGATATAGGGCTAGTTCCACACAGTGATAACATTCACAGACACAGGGCCAGTTCCACACAGTGATAACATTCACAGATATAGGGCTAGTTCCACACGGTGATAACATTCACAGATATAGGGATGGTTCCACACAGTGATAACATTCACAGATATAGGGCCAGTTCCACACAGTGATAACATTCACAGATATAGGGCTAGTTCCACACGGTGATAACATTCACAGATATAGGGCCAGTTCCACACAGTGATAACATTCACAGACACAGGGGTAGTTCCACACAGTGATAACATTCAGAGACACAGGGCTAGTTCCACACAGTGATAACATTTACAGATATAGGGCTAGTTCCACACAGTGATAACATTCACAGACACAGGGCTAGTTCCACACAGTGATAACATTCACAGACATAGGGCTAGTTCTACACGGTGATTACATTCACAGACACAGGGCTAGTTCCACACAGTGATAACATTCACAGACACAGGGCTAGTTCGACACGGTGATAACATTCACAGATATAGGGCTAGTTCCACACAGTGATAACATTCACAGATATAGGGCTAGTTCCACACGGTAATAACATTCACAGACACAGGGCTAGTTCCACACGGTGATAACATTCACAGACACAGGGCTAGTTCGACACGGTGATAACATTCACAGACATATGGCTAGTTCCACACGGTGATAACATTCACAGACATAGGGCTAGTTCCACACGGTGATAACATTCACAGACATAGGGCTAGATCCACACAGTGATAACATTCACAGACATAGGGCTAGATCCACACAGTGATAACATTCACAGATATAGGGCTAGTTCCACACAGTGATAACATTCACAGACACAGGGCTAGTTCCACACAGTGATAACATTCACAGATATAGGGCTAGTTCCACACAGTGATAACATTCACAGATATAGGGCTAGTTCCACACAGTGATAACATTCACAGATATAGGGCTAGTTCCACACAGTGATAACATTCACAGACACAGGGTTAGTTCCACACAGTGATAACATTCACAGATATAGGGCTAGTTCCACACAGTGATAACATTCACAGACACAGGGCTAGTTCCACACGGTGATAACATTCACAGATATATGGCTATTTCCACACGGTGATAACATTCACAGACATATGGCTATTTCCACACGGTGATAACATTCACAGATATAGGGCCAGTTCCACACAGTGATAACATTTACAGATATACGGCTAGTTCCACACAGTGATAACATTCACAGACACAGGGCTAGTTCCACACAGTGATAACATTCACAGATATACGGCTAGTTCCACACAGTGATAACATTCACAGACACAGGGCTATTTCCACACGGTGATAACATTCACAGACATATGGCTATTTCCACACGGTGATAACATTCACAGATATAGGGCTAGTTCCACACGGTGATAACATTCACAGATATATGGCTATTTCCACACGGTGATAACATTCACAGACATATGGCTATTTCCACACGGTGATAACATTCACAGATATAGGGCCAGTTCCACACAGTGATAACATTCACAGATATAGAGCTAGTTCCACACAGTGATAACATTCACAGACACAGGGCTAGTTCTACACGGTGATAACATTCACAGACATATGGCTATTTCCACACGGTGATAACATTCACAGATATAGGGCCAGTTCCACACAGTGATAACATTTACAGATATAGGGCCAGTTCCACACAGTGATAACATTCACAGATATAGAGCTAGTTCCACACAGTGATAACATTCACAGACACAGGGCTAGTTCTACACGGTGATAACATTCACAGACATATGGCTATTTCCACACGGTGATAACATTCACAGATATAGGGCCAGTTCCACACAGTGATAACATTTACAGATATAGGGCCAGTTCCACACAGTGATAACATTCACAGATATAGAGCTAGTTCCACACAGTGATAACATTCACAGACACAGGGCTAGTTCTACACGGTGATAACATTCACAGACACAGGGCTAGTTCCACACAGTGATCACATTCACAGATAAAGGGCTAGTTCCACACGGTGATAACATTCACAGATATAGGGCTAGTTCTACACAGTGATAACATTCACAGATATTGGGCTAGTTCTACACGGTGATAACATTCACAGATATAGGGATAGTTCCACACGGTGATAACATTCACAGATATAGGGCTAGTTCTACACGGTGATAACATTCACAGATATAGGGATAGTTCCACACAGTGATAACATTCACAGATATAGGGCTAGTTCCACACGGTGATTACATTCACAGATATAGGGATAGTTCCACACGGTGATAACATTCACAGACACAGGGCTAGTTCCACACAGTGATCACATTCACAGATAAAGGGCTAGTTCCACACGGTGATAACATTCACAGATATAGGGCTAGTTCTACACAGTGATAACATTCACAGATATTGGGCTAGTTCTACACGGTGATAACATTCACAGATATAGGGATAGTTCCACACGGTGATAACATTCACAGATATAGGGCTAGTTCTACACGGTGATAACATTCACAGATATAGGGATAGTTCCACACAGTGATAACATTCACAGATATAGGGCTAGTTCCACACGGTGATTACATTCACAGATATAGGGATAGTTCCACACGGTGATAACATTCACAGATATAGGGATAGTTCCACACGGTGATAACATTCACAGATATAGGGCTAGTTCTACACGGTGATAACATTCACAGATATAGGGATAGTTCCACACAGTGATAACATTCACAGATATAGGGCTAGTTCTACACGGTGATAACATTCACAGATATAGGGATAGTTCCACACAGTGATAACATTCACAGATATAGGGCTAGTTCCACACAGTGATAACATTCACAGATATAGGGCTAGTTCTACATGGTGATTACATTCACAGATATAGGGATAGTTCCACACGGTGATAACATTCACAGATATAGGGATAGTTCCACACAGTGATTACATTCACAGATATAGGGCTAGTTCTACACGGTGATAACATTCACAGATATAGGGCTAGTTCCACACAGTGATAACATTCACAGACACAGGGCTAGTTCCACACAGTGATAACATTCACAGATATAGAGCTCGTTCCACACTTTGATAACATTCACAGACACAGGGCTAGTTCCACACGGTGATAACATTCACAGACACAGGGCTAGTTCCACACGGTGATAACATTCACAGATATAGGGCTCGTTCCACACGGTGATAACATTCACAGATATAGAGCTCGTTCCACACTTTGATAACATTCACAGACACAGGGCTAGTTCCACACAGTGATAACATTCACAGACACAGGGCTAGTTCCACACGGTGATTACATTCACAGATATAGAGCTAGTTCCACACAGTGATAACATTCACAGACACAGGGCTAGTTCCACACGGTGATAACATTCACAGACACAGGGCTAGTTCCACACGGTGATAACATTCACAGACACAGGGCTAGTTCCACACGGTGATTACATTCACAGATATAGAGCTCGTTCCACACTTTGATAACATTCACAGACACAGGGCTAGTTCCACACGGTGATTACATTCACAGATATAGGGCTAGTTCTACACGGTGATTACATTCACAGATATAGGGCTAGTTCTACACGGTGATTACATTCACAGATATAGGGCTAGTTCGACACGGTGATTACATTCACAGATATAGGGCTAGTTCTACACGGTGATTACATTCACAGATATAGGGCTAGTTCGACACGGTGATTACATTCACAGATATAGGGCTAGTTCGACACGGTGATTACATTCACAGATATAGGGCTAGTTCGACACGGTGATTACATTCACAGATATAGGGCTAGTTCTACACGGTGATTACATTCACAGATATAGGGCTAGTTCTACACGGTGATTACATTCACAGATATAGGGCTAGTTCTACACGGTGATTACATTCACAGATATAGGGCTAGTTCGACACGGTGATTACATTCACAGATATAGGGCTAGTTCCACACAGTGATAACATTCACAGACACAGGGCTAGTTCCACACAGTGATAACATTCATAGACATAGGGCTAGTTCTACACGGTGATCACATTCACAGTCACAGGGCTCGTTCCACACGGTGATAACATTCACAGACTCAGGGCTGGTTCCACACGGTGATAACATTCACAGACACAGGGCTAGTTCCACACAGTGATAACATTCACAGATTTAGGGCGAGTTCCACACAGTGATAACATTCACAGATATAGGGCTAGTTCGACACAGTGATAACATTCAAAGACACGGAGCTCGTTCCACACAGTGATAACATTCACAGATATAGGGCTAGTTCCACACGGTGATAACATTCACAGACATATGGCTAGTTCCACACGGTGATAACATTCACAGACATATGGCTAGTTCCACACTGTGATAACATTCACAGACACAGGGCTAGTTCCACACGGTGATAACATTCACAGACATATGGCTAGTTCCACACGGTGATAACATTCACAGATATAGGGATAGTTCCACACTGTGATAACATTCACAGATATAGGGCTAGTTCCACACGGTGATAACATTCACAGACATATGGATAGTTCCACACAGTGATAACATTCACAGATATAGGGCTAGTTCCACACGGTGATTACATTCACAGATATAGGGCTAGTTCCACACTGTGATTACATTCACAGATATAGGGCAACTTCCACACAGTGATAACATTCACAGATATAGGGCAAGTTCCACACAGTGATTACATTCACAGATATAGGGCAAGTTCCACACAGTGATTACATTCACAGATATAGAGCTAGTTCCACACAGTGATTACATTCACAGATATAGAGCTAGTTCCACACAGTGATAACATTCACAGACATAGGGCTGGTTCCACACGGTGATAACATTCACAGATATAGGGCTGGTTCCACACGGTGATAACATTCACAGACACAGGGCTAGTTCCACACAGTGATAACATTCACAGATATAGGGCTAGTTCGACACAGTGATAACATTCACAGACACGGAGCTCGTTCCACACAGTGATAACATTCACAGACATAGGGCTAGTTCGACACAGTGATAACATTCACAGACACGCAGCTCGTTCCATCACAGTGATAACATTCACAGATATAGAGCTAGTTCCACACAGTGATAACATTCACAGACACAGGGGTAGTTCCACACGGTGATAACATTCACAGATATAGGGCTAGTTCCACACAGTGATAACATTCACAGATTTAGGGCGAGTTCCACACAGTGATAACATTCACAGATATAGGGCTAGTTCGACACAGTGATAACATTCAAAGACATAGGGCTAGTTCCACACGGTGATAACATTCACAGACACAGGGCTAGTTCGACACAGTGATAACATTCACAGACACGGAGCTCGTTCCACACAGTGATAACATTCACAGACATGTGGCTAGTTCCACACAGTGATAACATTCACAGATATAGGGCTAGTTCCACACAATGATAACATTCACAGACACAGGGCTAGTTCCACACGGTGATAACATTCACAGACATATGGCTAGTTCCACACAGTGATAACATTCACAGACATATGGCTAGTTCCACACGGTGATAACATTCACAGACATGTGGCTAGTTCCACACAGTGATAACATTCACAGACACAGGGCTAGTTCCACACAGTGATAACATTCACAGACACAGGGCTAGTTCCACACAGTGATAACATTCACAGACATATGGCTAGTTCCACACGGTGATAACATTCACAGATATAGAGCTAGTTCCACACAGTGATAACATTCACAGATATAGGGCAAGTTCCACACAGTGATAACATTCACAGATATAGAGCAAGTTCCACACAGTGATAACAATCACAGACACAGGGCTAGGTCCACACAGTGATAACATTCACAGACACAGGGCTAGTTCTACACGGTGATAACAATCACAGACACAGGGCTAGTTCTACACGGTGATCACATTCACAGACACAGGGCTCGTTCCACACATGATAACATTCACAGACACAGGGCTGGTTCCACACGGTGATAACATTCACAGACACAGGGCTAGTTCTACACGGTGATCACATTCACAGACACAGGGCTCGTTCCACACATGATAACATTCACAGACACAGGGCTGGTTCCACACGGTGATAACATTCACAGACACAGGGCTCGTTCCACACGGTGATAACATTCACAGACACAGGTCTAGTTCCACACAGTGATAACATTCACAGATTTAGGGCGAGTTCCACACAGTGATAACATTCACAGACACAGGGCTAGTTCTACACGGTGATAACAATCACAGACACAGGGCTAATTCTACACGGTGATCACATTCACAGATTTAGGGCGAGTTCCACACAGTGATAACATTCACAGACACAGGGCTAGTTCTACACGGTGATCACATTCACAGTCACAGGGCTCGTTCCACACGGTGATAACATTCACAGACACAGGGCTCGTTCCACACGGTGATAACATTCACAGACACAGGGCTGGTTCCACACGGTGATAACATTCACAGACACAGGGCTCGTTCCACACGGTGATAACATTCACAGACACAGGTCTAGTTCCACACAGTGATAACATTCACAGATTTAGGGCGAGTTCCACACAGTGATAACATTCACAGATATAGGGCTAGTTCGACACAGTGATAACATTCACAGACACGGAGCTCATTCCACACAGTGATAACATTCACAGACATAGGGCTAGTTCCACACGGTGATAACATTCACAGATATAGGGCTAGTTCCACACGGTGATAACATTCACAGACACAGGGCTAGTTCTACACAGTGATAACATTCACAGACATAGGGCTAGTTCCACACGGTGATAACATTCACAGATATAGGGCTAGTTCCACACAGTGATAACATTCACAGACACAGGGCTAGTTCCACACGGTAATAACGTTCACAGACACAGGGCTAGTTCCACACGGTGATAACATTCACAGATATAGGGCTAGTTCCACACAGTGATAACATTCACAGACACAGGGCTAGTTCCACACGGTAATAACATTCACAGACACAGGGCTAGTTCCACACGGTGATAACATTCACAGATATAGGGCTAGTTCCACACGGTGACAACATTCACAGACATATGGCTAGTTCCACACAGTGATAACATTCACAGACATATGGCTAGTTCCACACGGTGATAACATTCACAGACATGTGGCTAGTTCCACACAGTGATAACATTCACAGATATAGGGCTAGTTCCACACAGTGATAACATTCACAGACATAGGGCTAGTTCCACACAGTGATAACATTCACAGATATAGGGCTAGTTCCACACGGTGATAACATTCACAGATATAGGGCTAGTTCCACACGGTGATAACATTCACAGATATAGGGCTAGTTCCACACAGTGATAACATTCACAGACACAGGGCTAGTTCCACACAGTGATAACATTCACAGACACCGGGCTAGTTCCACACGGTGATAACATTCACAGATATAGGGCTAGTTCCACACAGTGATAACATTCACAGACACAGGGCTAGTTCCACACAGTGATAACATTCACAGACACAGGGCTAGTTCCACACGGTGATAACATTCACAGACATATGGCTAGTTCCACACAGTGATAACATTCACAGACACAGGGCTAGTTCCACACAGTAATAACATTCACAGACACAGGGCTAGTTCCACACAGTAATAACATTCACAGACACAGGGCTAGTTCCACAAGGTGATAACATTCACAGACATATGGCTAGTTCCACACAGTAATAACATTCACAGACACAGGGCTAGTTTCACACAGTGATAACATTCACAGACACAGGGCTAGTTCCACACAGTGATAACATTCACAGACACAGGGCTAGTTCCACACAGTGATAACATTCACAGACACAGGGCTCGTTCCACACAGTGATAACATTCACAGACATGTGGCTAGTTCCACACGGTGATAACATTCACAGACATGTGGCTAGTTCCACACAGTGATAACATTCACAGATATAGGGCTAGTTCCACACGGTGATAACATTCACAGATATAGGGCAAGTTCCACATCAGTGATAACATTCACATATACAGGGCAAGTTCCACACAGTGATAACATTCACAGATATAGGGCTAGTTCCACACGGTGATAACATTCACAGACATGTAGCTAGTTCCACACAGTGATAACATTCACAGATATAGGGCTAGTTCCACACGGTGATAACATTCACAGATATAGGGCAAGTTCCACACAGTGATAACATTCACAGATATAGGGCTAGTTCCACACGGTGATAACATTCACAGATATAGGGCAAGTTCCACACAGTGATAACATTCACAGATATAGGGCTAGTTCCACACGGTGATAACATTCACAGATATAGGGCAAGTTCCACACAGTGATAACATTCACATATACAGGGCAAGTTCCACACGGTGATAACATTCACAGATATAGGGCTAGTTCCACACGGTGATAACATTCACAGATATAGGGCGAGTTCCACACGGTGATAACATTCACAGATATAGGGCAAGTTCCACACAGTGATAACATTCACATATACAGGGCAAGTTCCACACAGTGATAACATTCACATATACAGGGCAAGTTCCACACGGTGATAACATTCACAGATATAGGGCAAGTTCCACACAGTGATAACATTCACAGATATAGGGCTAGTTCCACACAGTGATAACATTCACAGATATAGGGCAAGTTCCACACAGTGATAACATTCACATATACAGGGCAAGTTCCACACAGTGATAACATTCACATATACAGGGCAAGTTCCACACGGCGATAACATTCACAGATATAGGGCTAGTTCCACACAGTGATAACATTCACAGACACAGGGCTAGTTCTACACGGTGATAACATTCACAGACACAGGGCTAGTTCTACACGGTGATAACATTCACAGACACAGGGCTAGTTCTACACGGTGATAACATTCACAGACACAGGGCTAGTTCTACACGGTGATAACATTCACAGACACAGGGCTAGTTCTACACGGTGATAACATTCAGAGACACAGGGCTAGTTCCACACGGTGATAACATTCAGAGACACAGGGCTAGTTCCACACGGTGATAACATTCACAGATATAGGGCTAGTTCCACACGGTGATAACATTCACAGATATAGGGCTAGTTCCACACGGTGATAACATTCACAGACATATGGCTAGTTCGACACAGTATTGACATTCACAGATATAGAGCTAGTTCCACACGGTGATAACATTCACAGACACAGGGCTAGTTCGACACAGTGATGACATTCACAGATATAGGGCTAGTTCCACACGGTGATAACATTCACAGACACAGGGCTAGTTCGACACAGTGATGACATTCACAGATATAGGGCTAGTTCCACACGGTGATAACATTCACAGACACAGGGCTAGTTCCACACGGTGATAACATTCACAGACATATGGCTAGTTCCACACAGTGATAACATTCACAGACATATGGCTAGTTCCACACGGTGATAACATTCACAGACATGTGGGTCGTTCCACACAGTGATAACATTCACAGATACAGGGCAAGTTCCACACAGTGATAACATTCACAGATATAGGGCTAGTTCCACACAGTGATAACATTCACAGACACAGGGCTAGTTCTACACAGTGATAACATTCACAGACACAGGGCTAGTTCTACACGGTGATAACATTCACAGACACAGGGCTAGTTCTACACGGTGATAACATTCACAGACACAGGGCTAGTTCTACACGGTGATTACATTCACAGATATAGGGCTAGTTCCACACGGTGATAACATTCACAGACACAGGGCTAGTTCTACACGGTGATAACATTCACAGACATAGGGCTAGTTCTACACGGTGATAACATTCACAGACACAGGGCTAGTTCTACACGGTGATAACATTCACAGACACAGAGCTAGTTCCACACGGTGATAACATTCACAGATATAGGGCTAGTTCCACACGGTGATAACATTCACAGACACAGGGCTAGTTCTACACGGTGATAACATTCACAGACATAGGGCTAGTTCTACACGGTGATAACATTCACAGACACAGGGCTAGTTCTACACGGTGATAACATTCACAGACACAGAGCTAGTTCCACACGGTGATAACATTCACAGATATAGGGCTAGTTCCACACGGTGATAACATTCACAGACACAGGGCAAGTTCCACACAGTGATAACATTCACAGACATGTGGCTCGTTCCACACAGTGATAACATTCACAGATACAGGGCAAGTTCCACACAGTGATAACATTCACAGATATAGGGCAAGTTCCACACAGTGATAACATTCACAGATATAGGGCTAGTTCTACACGGTGATAACATTCACAGACACAGGGCTAGTTCTACACGGTGGTAACATTCACAGACACAGGGCTAGTTCTACACGGTGGTAACATTCACAGACACAGGGCTAGTTCTACACGGTGATAACATTCACAGACACAGGGCTAGTTCCACACGGTGATAACATTCACAGATATAGGGCTAGTTCCACACGGTGATAATATTCACAGACACAGGGCTAGTTCCACACGGTGATAACATTCACAGACATATGGCTAGTTCGACACGGTGATAACATTCACAGACACAGGGCTAGTTCTACAGGGTGGTAACATTCACAGACACAGGGCTAGTTCCACACGGTGATAATATTCACAGACACAGGGCTAGTTCTACACGGTGGTAACATTCACAGACACAGGGCTAGTTCTACACGGTGATAACATTCACATCTATAGGGCTAGTTCCACACGGTGATAATATTCACAGACACAGGGCTAGTTCCACACGGTGATAGCATTCACAGACACAGGGCTAGTTCCACACGGTGATAACATTCACAGACATATGGCTAGTTCGACACGGTGATAACATTCACAGACATATGGCTAGTTCCACACGGTGATAACATTCACAGACACAGGGCTAGTTCCACACGGTGATAACATTCACAGACACAGGGCTAGTTCCACACGGTAATAACATTCACAGACATATGGCTAGTTCCACACGGTGATAACATTCACAGACACAGGGCTAGTTCCACACAGTGATAACATTTACAGATATATGGCTAGTTCGACACAGTGATGACATTCACAGATATAGCGCTAGTTCGACACAGTGATGACATTTACAGATATAGCGCTAGTTCGACACAGTGATGACATTCACAGATATAGCGCTAGTTCCACACAGTGATAACATTCACAGATATAGCGCTAGTTCGACACAGTGATGACATTCACAGATATAGCGCTAGTTCCACACAGTGATAACATTCACAGACATATGGCTAGTTCGACACAGTGATGACATTCACAGATATCGCGCTAGTTCCACACAGTGATAACATTCACAGACATATGGCTAGTTCCACGCAGTGATAACATTCACAGATATAGGGCTAGTTCCACACAGTGATAACATTCACAGACATATGGCTAGTTCCACGCAGTGATAACATTTACAGACATAGGGCTAGTTCCACACGGTGATTACATTCACAGACATATGGCTAGTTCCACACGGTGATAACATTCACAGACATGTGGCTAGTTCCACACAGTGATAACATTCACAGACACAGGGCTAGTTCCACACGGTGAAAACATTCACAGACACAGGGCTAGTTCCACACAGTGATAACATTCACAGACATATGGCTAGTTCCACACGGTGATAACATTCACAGACATGTGGCTAGTTCCACACGGTGATAACATTCACAGACATGTGGCTAGTTCCACACGGTGATAACATTCACAGACATGTGGCTAGTTCCACACGGTGATAACATTCACAGACATGTGGCTAGTTCCACACAGTGATAACATTCACAGACACAGGGCTAGTTCTACACGGTGATTACATTCACAGACATATGGCTAGTTCCACACGGTGATAACATTCACAGACATGTGGCTAGTTCCACACGGTGATAACATTCACAGACATGTGGCTAGTTCCACACAGTGATAACATTCACAGACACAGGGCAAGTTCCACACAGTGATAACATTCACAGACACAGGGCTAGTTCCACACAGTGATAACATTCACAGACACAGGGCTAGTTCCACACAGTGATAACATTCACAGACATATGGCTAGTTCCACACGGTGATAACATTCACAGACATGTGGCTAGTTCCACACAGTGATAACATTCACAGATATAGGGCAAGTTCCACACAGTGATAACATTCACAGATATAGGGCTAGTTCCACACAGTGATAACATTCACAGACACAGGGCTAGTTCTACACGGTGATAACATTCACAGACACAGGGCTAGTTCTACACGGTGATAACATTCACAGACACAGGGCTAGTTCTACACGGTGATAACATTCATAGACATAGGGCTAGTTCTACACAGAGATAACATTCACAGACATATGGCTAGTTCCACACAGTGATAACATTCACAGAAATAGGGCTAGTTCCACACAGTGATAACATTCACAGATATAGGGCTAGTTCCACACAGTGATGACATTCACAGATTTAGGGCTAGTTCCACACAGTGATAACATTCACAGATATAGGGCTAGTTCTACACGGTGATTACATTCACAGATATAGGGCTAGTTCTACACGGTGATAACATTCACAGATATAGGGCTAGTTCCACACAGTGATGACATTCACAGATTTAGGGCTAGTTCCACACTGTGATAACATTCACAGACGCAGGGCTAGTTCCACACAGTGATAACATTCACAGATATAGGGCTAGTTCTACACGGTGATTACATTCACAGATATAGGGCTAGTTCTACACGGTGATAACATTCACAGATATAGGGCTAGTTCCACACAGTGATAACATTCACAGACACAGGGCCAGTTCCACACAGTGATAACATTTACAGATATAGGGCTAGTTCCACACAGTGATGACATTCACAGATTTAGGGCTAGTTCCACACTGTGATAACATTCACAGACACAGGGCTAGTTCTACACGGTGATTACATTCACAGATATAGGGCTAGTTCTACACGGTGATAACATTCACAGACACAGGGCTAGTTCTACACGGTGATAACATTCACAGACACAGGGCTAGTTCTACACGGTGATAACATTCACAGACACAGGGCTAGTTCTACACGGTGATAACATTCACAGACGCAGGGGTAGGTGTACACGGTGATAACATTCACAGACACAGGGCTAGTTCTACACGGTTATAACATTCACAGATTTAGGGCGAGTTCCACACAGTGATAACATTCACAGATATAGGGCTAGTTCGACACAGTGATAACATTCACAGACACGGAGCTTGTTCCACACAGTGATAACATTCACAGTCACAGGGCTCGTTCCACACGGTGATAACATTCACAGACACAGGGCTCGTTCCACACGGTGATAACATTCACAGACACAGGGCTGGTTCCACACGGTGATAACATTCACAGACACAGGGCTCGTTCCACACGGTGATAACATTCACAGACACAGGTCTAGTTCCACACAGTGATAACATTCACAGATTTAGGGCGAGTTCCACACGGTGATAACATTCACAGATATAGGGCTAGATCGACACAGTGATAACATTCACAGACACGGAGCTCATTCCACACAGTGATAACCTTCACAGATTTAGGGCGAGTTCCACACAGTGATAACATTCACAGATATAGGGCTAGATCGACACAGTGATAACATTCACAGACACGGAGCTCATTCCACACAGTGATAACATTCACAGATATAGGGCTAGTTCCACACGGTGATAACATTCACAGACACAGGGCTAGTTCCACACGGTGATAACATTCACAGACACAGGGCTAGTTCGACACGGTGATAACATTCACAGACATATGGCTAGTTCCACACAGTGATAACATTCACAGACATATGGCTAGTTCCACACGGTGATAACATTCACAGACATAGGGCTAGTTCCACACAGTGATAACATTCACAGACATATGGCTAGTTCCACACGGTGATAACATTCACAGACATGTGGCTAGTTCCACACAGTGATAACATTCACAGATATAGGGCTAGTTCCACACAGTGATAACATTCACAGACACAGGGCTAGTTCCACACAGTGATAACATTCACAGACACAGGGCTAGTTCCACACGGTGATAACATTCACAGACATATGGCTAGTTCCACACAGTGATAACATTCACAGACACAGGGCTAGTTCCACACAGTAATAACATTCACAGACACAGGGCTAGTTCCACACAGTGATAACATTCACAGACACAGGGCTAGTTCCACACGGTGATAACATTCACAGATATAGGGCTAGTTTCACACAGTGATAACATTCACAGACACAGGGCTAGTTCCACACAGTGATAACATTCACAGACACAGGGCTAGTTCCACACAGTGATAACATTCACAGACACAGGGCTAGTTCCACACAGTGATAACATTCACAGACACAGGGCTCGTTCCACACAGTGATAACATTCACAGACATATGGCTAGTTCCACACGGTGATAACATTCACAGATATAGGGCTAGTTCCACACGGTGATAACATTCACAGACACAGGGCTAGTTCCACACAGTGATAACATTCACAGACACAGGGCTCGTTCCACACAGTGATAACATTCACAGACATATGGCTAGTTCCACACGGTGATAACATTCACAGACATGTGGCTAGTTCCACACAGTGATAACATTCACAGATATAGGGCTAGTTCCACACAGTGATAACATTCACAGATATAGGGCTAGTTCCACACAGTGATAACATTCACAGATATAGGGCAAGTTCCACACAGTGATAACATTCACAGATATAGGGCTAGTTCCACACGGTGATAACATTCACAGATATAGGGCAAGTTCCACACAGTGATAACATTCACAGATATAGGGCTAGTTCCACACGGTGATAACATTCACAGATATAGGGCTAGTTCCACACAGTGATAACATTCACATATAGAGGGCAAGTTCCACACAGTGATAACATTCACAGATATAGGGCTAGTTCCACACGGTGATAACATTCACAGATATAGGGCTAGTTCCACACAGTGATAACATTCACATATAGAGGGCAAGTTCCACACAGTGATAACATTCACAGATATAGGGCTAGTTCCACACGGTGATAACATTCACAGACACAGGGCTAGTTCTACACGGTGATAACATTCACAGACACCGGGATAGTTCTACACGGTGATAACATTCACAGATATATGGCTAGTTCCACACAGTGATAACATTCACAGACACAGGGCTAGTTCTACACGGTGATAACATTCACAGACACCGGGATAGTTCTACACGGTGATAACATTCACAGATATATGGCTAGTTCCACACAGTGATAACATTCACAGACACAGGGCTAGTTCCACACGGTGATAACATTCACAGACACAGGGCTAGTTCTACACGGTGATAACATTCACAGACACAGGGCTAGTTCTACACGGTGATAACATTCACAGACACAGGGCTAGTTCTACACGGTGATAACATTCACAGACACAGGGCTAGTTCCACACGGTGATAACATTCACAGACACAGGGCTAGTTCTACACGGTGATAACATTCACAGACACAGGGCTAGTTCCACACGGTGATAACATTCACAGACACAGGGCTAGTTCTACACGGTGATAACATTCACAGACATAGGGCTAGTTCCACACAGTGATAACATTCACAGACACAGGGCTAGTTCTACACGGTGATAACATTCACAGACACCGGGATAGTTCTACACGGTGATAACATTCACAGATATATGGCTAGTTCCACACAGTGATAACATTCACAGACACAGGGCTAGTTCTACACGGTGATAACATTCACAGACACAGGGCTAGTTCTACACGGTGATAACATTCACAGACACAGGGCTAGTTCTACACGGTGATAACATTCACAGACATAGGGCTAGTTCCACACAGTGATAACATTCACAGACACAGGGCTAGTTCTACACGGTGATAACATTCACAGACACAGGGCTAGTTCTACACGGTGATAACATTCACAGACACAGGGCTAGTTCTACACGGTGATAACATTCACAGACACAGGGCTAGTTCCACACGGTGATAACATTCACAGACACAGGGCTAGTTCTACACGGTGATAACATTCACAGACACAGGGCTAGTTCTACACGGTGATAACATTCACAGACACAGGGCTAGTTCTACACGGTGATAACATTCACAGACACCGGGATAGTTCTACACGGTGATAACATTCACAGATATACGGCTAGTTCCACACAGTGATAACATTCACAGACACAGGGCTAGTTCTACACGGTGATAACATTCACAGACACAGGGCTAGTTCCACACGGTGATAACATTCACAGACACAGGGCTAGTTCCACACGGTGATAACATTCACAGACACAGGGCTAGTTCCACACGGTGATAACATTCACAGACACAGGGCTAGTTCTACACGGTGATAACATTCACAGACACAGGGCTAGTTCTACACGGTGATAACATTCACAGACACAGGGCTAGTTCTACACGGTGATAACATTCACAGACACAGGGCTAGTTCTACACGGTGATAACATTCACAGACACAGGGCTAGTTCCACACGGTGATAACATTCACAGACACAGGGCTAGTTCTACACGGTGATAACATTCACAGACACAGGGCTAGTTCTACACGGTGATAACATTCACAGACATAGGGCTAGTTCCACACAGTGATAACATTCACAGACACAGGGCTAGTTCTACACGGTGATAACATTCACAGACACCGGGATAGTTCTACACGGTGATAACATTCACAGATATATGGCTAGTTCCACACAGTGATAACATTCACAGACACAGGGCTAGTTCTACACGGTGATAACATTCACAGACACAGGGCTAGTTCTACACGGTGATAACATTCACAGACACAGGGCTAGTTCTACACGGTGATAACATTCACAGACATAGGGCTAGTTCCACACAGTGATAACATTCACAGACACAGGGCTAGTTCTACACGGTGATAACATTCACAGACACAGGGCTAGTTCTACACGGTGATAACATTCACAGACACAGGGCTAGTTCTACACGGTGATAACATTCACAGACACAGGGCTAGTTCCACACGGTGATAACATTCACAGACACAGGGCTAGTTCTACACGGTGATAACATTCACAGACACAGGGCTAGTTCTACACGGTGATAACATTCACAGACACAGGGCTAGTTCTACACGGTGATAACATTCACAGACACCGGGATAGTTCTACACGGTGATAACATTCACAGATATACGGCTAGTTCCACACAGTGATAACATTCACAGACACAGGGCTAGTTCTACACGGTGATAACATTCACAGACACAGGGCTAGTTCCACACGGTGATAACATTCACAGACACAGGGCTAGTTCCACACGGTGATAACATTCACAGACACAGGGCTAGTTCCACACGGTGATAACATTCACAGACACAGGGCTAGTTCTACACGGTGATAACATTCACAGACACAGGGCTAGTTCCACACGGTGATAACATTCACAGACACAGGGCTAGTTCTACACGGTGATAACATTCACAGACACAGGGCTAGTTCTACACGGTGATAACATTCACAGACACAGGGCTAGTTCCACACGGTGATAACATTCACAGATATAGGGCTAGTTCCACACGGTGATAACATTCACAGACATATGGCTAGTTCCACACAGTGATAACATTCACAGACATGTGGCTCGTTCCACACAGTGATAACATTCACAGATACAGGGCAAGTTCCACACAGTGATAACATTCACAGATATAGGGCTAGTTCCACACAGTGATAACATTCACAGAAAAAGGGCAAGTTCCACACAGTGATAACATTCACAGACACAGGGCTAGTTCTACACGGTGATAACATTCACAGACACAGAGCTAGTTCTACACGGTGATAACATTCACAGACACAGGGCTAGTTCTACACGGTGATAACATTCACAGACATGTGGCTCGTTCCACACAGTGATAACATTCACAGACACAGGGCTAGTTCTACACGGTGATTACATTCACAGATATAGGGCTAGTTCCACACGGTGATAACATTCACAGACACAGGGCTAGTTCTACACGGTGATAACATTCACAGACACAGGGCTAGTTCTACACGGTGATAACATTCACAGACACAGAGCTAGTTCCACACGGTGATAACATTCACAGACATGTGGCTCGTTCCACACAGTGATAACATTCACAGATACAGGGCAAGTTCCACACAGTGATAACATTCACAGACATGTGGCTCGTTCCACACAGTGATAACATTCACAGATACAGGGCAAGTTCCACACAGTGATAACATTCACAGATATAGGGCTAGTTCCACACGGTGATAACATTCACAGATATAGGGCTAGTTCCACACGGTGATAACATTCACAGATATAGGGCTAGTTCCACACAGTGATAACATTCACAGACATATGGCTAGTTCCACACAGTGATAACATTCACAGACATAGGGCTAGTTCTACACGGTGATAACATTCACAGACACAGGGCTAGTTCTACACGGTGATAACATTCACAGACAGAGGGCTAGTTCTGCACGGTGATAACATTCACAGACATAGGGCTAGTTCTACACGGTGATAACATTCACAGACACAGGGCTAGTTCTACACGGTGATTACATTCACAGATATAGGGCTAGTTCCACACGGTGATAACATTCACAGACACAGGGCTAGTTCTACACGGTGATAACATTCACAGACATAGGGCTAGTTCTACACGGTGATAACATTCACAGACACAGGGCTAGTTCTACACGGTGATAACATTCACAGACATAGGGCTAGTTCTACACGGTGATAACATTCACAGACACAGGGCTAGTTCTACACAGTGATAACATTCACAGACACAGGGCTAGTTCTACACAGTGATAACATTCACAGACACAGGGCTAGTTCTACACGGTGATAACATTCACAGACACAGAGCTAGTTCGACACGGTGATAACATTCACAGACATATGGCTAGTTCCACACGGTGATAACATTCACAGACACAGGGCTAGTTCCACACGGTGATAACATTCACAGACATATGGCTAGTTCCACACGGTGATAACATTCACAGACACAGGGCGAGTTCCACACAGTGATAACATTTACAGATATAGGGCTAGTTCCACACAGTGATAACATTCACAGATATAGGGCTAGTTCCACACAGTGATAACATTCACAGATATAGGGCTAGTTCCACACGGTGATAACATTCACAGACACAGGGCTAGTTCTACACGGTGATAACATTCACAGACACAGGGCTAGTTCTACACGGTGATAACATTCACAGACACCGGGATAGTTCTACACGGTGATAACATTCACAGACACAGGGCTAGTTCTACACGGTGATAACATTCACAGACACAGGGCTAGTTCTACACGGTGATAACATTCACAGACACAGGGCTAGTTCTACACGGTGATAACATTCACAGACACAGGGCTAGTTCCACACGGTGATAACATTCACAGACACAGGGCTAGTTCCACACGGTGATAACATTCACAGACACAGGGCTAGTTCTACACGGTGATAACATTCACAGACATAGGGCTAGTTCCACACAGTGATAACATTCACAGACACAGGGCTAGTTCTACACGGTGATAACATTCACAGACACAGGGCTAGTTCCACACGGTGATAACATTCACAGACACAGGGCTAGTTCTACACGGTGATAACATTCACAGACATAGGGCTAGTTCCACACAGTGATAACATTCACAGACACAGGGCTAGTTCTACACGGTGATAACATTCACAGACACAGGGCTAGTTCTACACGGTGATAACATTCACAGACACAGGGCTAGTTCTACACGGTGATAACATTCACAGACACAGGGCTAGTTCCACACGGTGATAACATTCACAGACACAGGGCTAGTTCTACACGGTGATAACATTCACAGACACAGGGCTAGTTCTACACGGTGATAACATTCACAGACACAGGGCTAGTTCTACACGGTGATAACATTCACAGACATAGGGCTAGTTCCACACAGTGATAACATTCACAGACACAGGGCTAGTTCTACACGGTGATAACATTCACAGACACAGGGCTAGTTCTACACGGTGATAACATTCACAGAGACAGGGCTAGTTCTACACGGTGATAACATTCACAGACACAGGGCTAGTTCCACACGGTGATAACATTCACAGACACAGGGCTAGTTCTACACGGTGATAACATTCACAGACACAGGGCTAGTTCTACACGGTGATAACATTCACAGACACAGAGCTAGTTCCACACGGTGATAACATTCACAGACATGTGGCTCGTTCCACACAGTGATAACATTCACAGATACAGGGCAAGTTCCACACAGTGATAACATTCACAGACATGTGGCTCGTTCCACACAGTGATAACATTCACAGATACAGGGCAAGTTCCACACAGTGATAACATTCACAGATATAGGGCTAGTTCCACACGGTGATAACATTCACAGATATAGGGCTAGTTCCACACGGTGATAACATTCACAGATATAGGGCTAGTTCCACACAGTGATAACATTCACAGACATATGGCTAGTTCCACACAGTGATAACATTCACAGACATAGGGCTAGTTCTACACGGTGATAACATTCACAGACACCGGGCTAGTTCTACACGGTGATAACATTCACAGACACAGGGCTAGTTCTACACGGTGATAACATTCACAGACACAGGGCTAGTTCTACACGGTGATAACATTCACAGACATAGGGCTAGTTCCACACAGTGATAACATTCACAGACACAGGGCTAGTTCTACACGGTGATAACATTCACAGACACAGGGCTAGTTCTACACGGTGATAACATTCACAGACACAGGGCTAGTTCTACACGGTGATAACATTCACAGACACAGGGCTAGTTCCACACGGTGATAACATTCACAGACACAGGGCTCGTTCGACACGGTGATAACATTCACAGACACAGGGCTAGTTCTACACGGTGAAAACATTCACAGACACAGGGCTAGTTCTACACGGTGATAACATTCACAGACACCGGGATAGTTCTACACGGTGATAACATTCACAGATATATGGCTAGTTCCACACAGTGATAACATTCACAGACACAGGGCTAGTTCTACACGGTGATAACATTCACAGATACAGGGCAAGTTCCACACAGTGATAACATTCACAGATATAGGGCTAGTTCCACACAGTGATAACATTCACAGAAAAAGGGCAAGTTCCACACAGTGATAACATTCACAGACACAGGGCTAGTTCTACACGGTGATAACATTCACAGACACAGAGCTAGTTCTACACGGTGATAACATTCACAGACACAGGGCTAGTTCTACACGGTGATAACATTCACAGACATGTGGCTCGTTCCACACAGTGATAACATTCACAGACACAGGGCTAGTTCTACACGGTGATTACATTCACAGATATAGGGCTAGTTCCACACGGTGATAACATTCACAGACACAGGGCTAGTTCTACACGGTGATAACATTCACAGACACAGGGCTAGTTCTACACGGTGATAACATTCACAGACACAGAGCTAGTTCCACACGGTGATAACATTCACAGACATGTGGCTCGTTCCACACAGTGATAACATTCACAGATACAGGGCAAGTTCCACACAGTGATAACATTCACAGACATGTGGCTCGTTCCACACAGTGATAACATTCACAGATACAGGGCAAGTTCCACACAGTGATAACATTCACAGATATAGGGCTAGTTCCACACGGTGATAACATTCACAGATATAGGGCTAGTTCCACACGGTGATAACATTCACAGATATAGGGCTAGTTCCACACAGTGATAACATTCACAGACATATGGCTAGTTCCACACAGTGATAACATTCACAGACATAGGGCTAGTTCTACACGGTGATAACATTCACAGACACAGGGCTAGTTCTACACG
Organism: Heterodontus francisci; assembly: GCF_036365525.1. Taxonomy (NCBI): domain Eukaryota; kingdom Metazoa; phylum Chordata; class Chondrichthyes; order Heterodontiformes; family Heterodontidae; genus Heterodontus; species Heterodontus francisci. The sequence goes on from NC_090412.1 coordinate 28,995,074, forward strand.
GTGATAACATTCACAGACATAGGGCTAGTTCTACACGGTGATAACATTCACAGACATAGGGCTAGTTCTACACGGTGATAACATTCACAGACACAGGGCTAGTTCTACACGGTGATTACATTCACAGATATAGGGCTAGTTCCACACGGTGATAACATTCACAGACACAGGGCTAGTTCTACACGGTGATAACATTCACAGACATAGGGCTAGTTCTACACGGTGATAACATTCACAGACACAGGGCTAGTTCTACACGGTGATAACATTCACAGACACAGAGCTAGTTCGACACGGTGATAACATTCACAGACATATGGCTAGTTCCACACGGTGATAACATTCACAGACACAGGGCTAGTTCCACACGGTGATAACATTCACAGACATATGGCTAGTTCCACACGGTGATAACATTCACAGACACAGGGCGAGTTCCACACAGTGATAACATTTACAGATATAGGGCTAGTTCCACACAGTGATAACATTCACAGATATAGGGCTAGTTCCACACAGTGATAACATTCACAGATATAGGGCGAGTTCCACACAGTGATAACATTTACAGATATAGGGCTCGTTCCACACAGTGATAACATTTACAGATATAGGGCTAGTTCGACACAGTGATGACATTCACAGACACAGGGTTAGTTCTACACGGTGATAACATTCACAGACATAGGGCAAGTTCCACACGGTGATAACATTCACAGACACAGGGCTAGTTCTACACGGTGATAACATTCACAGACATATGGCTAGTTCCACACGGTGAAAACATTCACAGACACAGGGCTAGTTCCACACGGTGAAAACATTCACATACTCAGGGCTAGTTCCACACAGTGATAACATTCACAGACACAGGGCTAGTTCTACACGGTGATAACATTCACAGACATAGGGCAAGTTCCACACAGTGATAACATTCACAGACACAGGGCTAGTTCTACACGGTGATAACATTCACAGACACAGGGCTAGTTCTACACGGTGATAACATTCACAGAGAGAGGGCAAGTTCCACACAGTGATAACATTCACAGACACAGGGCTAGTTCTACACGGTGATAACATTCACAGACACAGGGCTAGTTCCACACGGTGATAACATTCACAGACACAGGGCTAGTTCGACACGGTGATAACATTCACAGACACCGGGCTAGTTCTACACGGTGATAACATTCACAGATATAGGGCTAGTTCCACACAGTGATAACATTCACAGACATAGGGCTAGTTCCACACAGTGATAACATTCACAAACACAGGGCTAGTTCCACACAGTGATAACATTCACAGATATAGGGCTAGTTCCACACGGTGAAAACATTCACAGACACAGGGCTAGTTCGACACGGTGAAAACATTCACAGACACAGGGCTAGTTCCACACAGTGATAACATTCACAGACATATGGCTAGTTCCACACAGTGATAACATTCACAGATATAGAGCTAGTTCCACACTGTGATAACATTCACAGACACAGGGCTAGTTCTACACGGTGATTACATTCACAGATATAGGGCTAGTTCTACACGGTGATAACATTCACAGACACAGGGCTAGTTCTACACGGTGATAACATTCACAGACACAGGGCTAGTTCTACACGGTGATAACATTCACAGACACAGGGCTAGTTCTACACGGTGATAACATTCACAGACACAGGGCTAGTTCTACACGGTGATAACATTCACAGACACAGGGCTAGTTCTACACGGTGATTACATTCACAGATATAGGGCTAGTTCTACACGGTGATAACATTCACAGACACAGGGCTAGTTCTACACGGTGATAACATTCACAGACACAGGGCTAGTTCTACACGGTGCTTACATTCACAGATATAGGGCTAGTTCCACACAGTGATGACATTCACAGATTTAGGGCTAGTTCCACACAGTGATAACATTCACAGACACAGGGCTAGTTCTACACGGTGATTACATTCACAGATTTAGGGCTAGTTCCACACAGTGATAACATTCACAGACACAGGGCTAGTTCTACACGGTGATTACATTCACAGACACAGGGCTAGTTCTACACGGTGATTACATTCACAGATATAGGGCTAGTTCCACACAGTGATAACATTCACAGACACAGGGCTAGTTCTACACGGTGATAACATTCACAGATATAGGGCTAGTTCCACACAGTGATAACATTCACAGACACAGGGTCAGTTCCACACAGTGATAACATTTACAGATATAGGGCTAGTTCCACACAGTGATGACATTCACAGATTTAGGGCTAGTTCCACACTGTGATAACATTCACAGACACAGGGCTAGTTCTACACGGTGATTACATTCACAGACACAGGGCTAGTTCTACACGGTGATAACATTCACAGACACAGGGCTAGTTCTACACGGTGATAACATTCACAGACACCGGGCTAGTTCTACACGGTGATAACATTCACAGACACAGGGCTAGTTCTACACGGTGATAACATTCACAGACACAGGGCTAGTTCTACACGGTGATAACATTCACAGACACAGGGCTAGTTCCACACAGTGATAACATTCACAGACACAGGGCTAGTTCTACACGGTGATAACATTCACAGACACCGGGCTAGTTCTACACGGTGATAACATTCACAGACACAGGGCTAGTTCCACACAGTGATAACATTCACAGACAGATGGCTAGTTCCACACAGTGATAACATTCACAGACAGATGGCTAGTTCCACACAGTGATAACATTCACAGACACGGAGCGAGTTCCACACAGTGACAACATTCACAGACAGATGGCTAGTTCCACACAGTGACAACATTCACAGACAGATGGCTAGTTCCACACAGTGACAACATTCACAGACAGATGGCTAGTTCCACACAGTGACAACATTCACAGACACAGGGCTAGTTCCACACAGTGATAACATTCACAGACAGATGGCTAGTTCCACACAGTGATAACATTCACAGACACGGAGCGAGTTCCACACAGTGACAACATTCACAGACATAGGGCTAGTTCCACACAGTGATAACATTCACAGACAGATGGCTAGTTCCACACAGTGATAACATTCACAGACACGGAGCGAGTTCCACACAGTGACAACATTCACAGACAGATGGCTAGTTCCACACAGTGATAACATTCACAGACATATGGCTAGTTCCACACAGTGACAACATTCACAGACAGATGGCTAGTTCCACACAGTGATAACATTCACAGACACAGGGCTAGTTCCACACAGTGATAACATTCACAGACACAGGGCTAGTTCCACACAGTGATAACATTCACAGACACAGGGCTAGTTCCACACAGTGATAACATTCACAGACACAGGGCTAGTTCCACACAGAGATAACATTCACAGACATATGGCTAGTTCCACACAGTGATAACATTCACAGACACGGAGCGAGTTCCACACAGTGACAACATTCACAGACAGATGGCTAGTTCCACACAGTGATAACATTCACAGACATAGGGCTAGTTCCACACAGTGATAACATTCACAGACACAGGGCTAGTTCCACACAGTGATAACATTCACAGACACAGGGCTAGTTCCACACAGAGATAACATTCACAGACATATGGCTAGTTCCACACAGTGATAACATTCACAGACACGGAGCGAGTTCCACACAGTGACAACATTCACAGACAGATGGCTAGTTCCACACAGTGATAACATTCACAGACATAGGGCTAGTTCCACACAGTGATAACATTCACAGACATATGGCTAGTTCCACACAGTGATAACATTCACAGATATCGGGCTAGTTCCACACGGTGATAACATTCACAGATATAGGGCAAGTTCCACACGGTGATAACATTAACAGATATAGGGCTAGTTCCACACAGTGATAACATTCACAGATATAGGGCTAGTTCCACACGGTGATAACATTCACAGATATAGGGCTAGTTCCACACAGTGATAACATTCACAGATATAGGGCAAGTTCCACACGGTGATAACATTCACAGATATAGGGCTAGTTCCACACAGTGATAACATTCACAGATATAGGGCTAGTTCCACACAGTGATAACATTCACAGACATAGGGCTAGTTCCACACAGTGATAACATTCACAGATATAGGGCTAGTTCCACACAGTGATAACATTCACAGACACAGAGCTAGTTCCACACAGTGATAACATTTACAGACATAGGGCTAGTTCCACACAGTGATAACATTCACAGACACAGAGCTAGTTGCACACAGTGATAACATTCACAGATATAGGGCTAGTTCCACACAGTGATAACATTCACAGACACAGAGCTAGTTCCACACAGTGATAACATTCACAGACACAGGGCTAGTTCCACACAGTGATAACATTCACAGACATAGGGCTAGTTCCACACAGTGATAACATTCACAGATATAGGGATAGTTCCACACGGTGATAACATTCACAGATATAGGGCTGGTTCCACACTGTGATAACATTCACAGATATAGGGCTAGTTCCACACGGTGATAACATCCACAGATATAGGGCTCGTTCCACACAGTGATAACATTCACAGATATAGGGCTAGTTCCACACAGTGATAACATTCACAGACACAGGGCTAGTTCCACACAGTGATAACTTTCACAGACATCGGGCTAGTTCCACACAGTGACAACATTCACAGACATAGGGCTAGTTCCACACAGTGATAACATTCACAGACATATGGCTCGTTCCACACGGTGATGAAATTCACAGACACAGGGCTCGTTCCACACGGTGATAACATTCATAGACACAGAGCGAGTTCCACACAGTGACAACATTCACAGACATATGGCTCGTTCCACACGGTGATAACATTCACAGACAGAGGGCTAGTTCCACACCGTTAGACCATTCACAGACACTCCACCTGTATGCTGCACACTCATTTCTTGCTTCTCCCCCACTTCCCGCATCCCACCTCAGCCCCTCTGCCCCTGAACTCTTACCAGGTCACTTTTAGATTCATCTATTCCAATCCTCCTACCTTCACAGACTATAAATTCTCCAAAATGTTATGATGTATTGATTCCTGCATTGAGTCTCAGTCATCCATCACCTCCGCCATACTGACCTTCTCATCACTCAATTTATTTTAATCTCTCAACTCAAGTGGATGCATTGGTGGTCATCTTCCAAGATTCTCTCGACTCTGGAACAGTTCCTACAGATTGGCGGGTAGCTAATGTAACCCCACTATTTAAAATGGAGGTAAAGAGAAAGCAAGGAGCACCAGTCAGCCTGACGTCAGTAGTGGGGAAAATTCTGGAGTCCATTCTCAAAGATTTTATCGCAGAGCACTTGGCAAACAGTGGTAGAATCAGATAGAGTCTGGCACAGCGGTTAGCACTGCAGCCTCACAGCTCCAGCTACGTGGGTTTGGTTTTGGGTACTGCCTGTGCAGAGTTTGCAAGTTCTCCCTGTGACTGTGTGGGTTTCTGCTGGGTGCTCCGGTTTCCTCCCACAGCCGAAGACTTGCAGGTTGATAGGTAAATCCGCCATTGTTAAATTGCCCCTAGTGCAGGTAGGTCGGAGAATTGTGAGGATGTGGTAGGGAATCTGGGAATAATGTCGGATTTAGTATAAATGGGTGGTTGATGGTCGGCAGAGACTCGGTGGGCCAAAGGGCCTGTTTCAGTGCTGTATCACTCCATGAGAGTCAGCATGGATATACGAAAGGGAAATCATGCTTGACAAATCTACTAGAATTCTTCGAGGATTTAACTGGTAGACTTCATTATGGGGAGCCAGTGGATGTGGTTTATTTGGACTTTCGGAAGGCTTTCGACAAAGTTCCACATAAGAGATTAGCATGTAAAATTAAAGCTCTTGGGATTGGGGGTAGTGTATTGCAATGGATAGAAAATTGGTTGGCAGACAGGAAACAAACAGTAGGGATAAATGGGTCATTTTCCGAATGGCAGGCAGTGACTAGTGGGGTACCTCTGGGATCGGTGCTAGGACTCCAACTATTCACAATTTATATGGATGATTTAGATGAGGGAACTAAATGTAATATCTCCAAATTTGCAGATGACACTCAACTGGGTAGGAGAGTGAGTTGTGAGGAGGATGCAGAGGCGCTTCAGGGTGATTTGGGCAAGTTGAGTGAGTGGGCTAATGAATGGCAGATGCAGTATAATGTGGATAAATGTGAGGTTATCCACTTTGGTAGCAAACACAGGAAGGCAGATTATTATCTGAACGGCTATAAACTGAGAGAGGCGAATATGCAACGAGACCTGGGTGTTCTCGTACACTAGTCGCTGAAGGTAAGCATGCAGGTGCAACAGGCAGTTAAAAAAAGGTAAATGGTATGTCGGCCTTCATAGCGAGAGGATTCGAGTACAGGAGCAGGAATGTCATGCTGCAATTATACAGGGCCTTGTTGAGGCCACACCTGGAATGTTGTGTGCAGTTTTGGTCTCCTTATCTGAGGAAGGATGTTCTTGCTATAGAGGGAGTGCAGCGAAGGTTTACCAGACTGATTCCTGGGATGGCGGGACTGACGTATGAGGAGAGATTGAGTCGATTAGGATTATATTCGCTGGAGTTCAGAAGAGTGACGGGGATCTCATAGAAATCTATAAAATTCTAACAGGACTTGACAGGGTAGATGCAGGAAGAATGTTCCCGATGGTGGGGGAGTCCAGAACCAGGGGTCATAGTCTAAGGATACAGGGTAAACCATTCAGGACCGAGATGAAGAGAAATTTCTTCACCCAGAGAGTGGTGAGCCTGTGGAATTTGCTACCACGGAAAGCAGTTGAGGCCAAAACATTGTATGCTTTCAAGAAGGAGTTCGATATAGCTCTTGGGTATAAAGGGATCAAAGGATATGGAGCGAAAGCAGGAACAGAATACTGAGTTGGATGATCAGCCATGATCACAATGAATGGCGGAGCAGGCTCGAAGGGCCAAAAGGCCTACTCCTGCTCTTATTTTCTATGTTTCTATCTAACCCCTCCATGGCTTTGCCACCTCCCCAATGTGGTGCATGTTCTTCCAGCCCTATAAGCCCTCTTAAGAGCTCCATTCTTCTAATTTTATCCTCGATTGTTCCACTCCCTCCTTTCATTCCACTATTAATGGGTAGCTTCACCAGCCCTGCTCACTGGAACTCTCTCCACCTTTTTCTGCTTTAAAAATTTTTTTCAGAACTCCTCAACCAGTTTTCTGCTGCATCTCCTAATCTTTCTCTTCCTGGCTCAGTCCATATTCCTGAAGCCCACCTATGAAGCACCTTGCAATGGTGCAGCTCAGATTTGCATTTGTTCCCTCCCCACAAGCTGTATTTTTCTTTTTAAATTGGAGCTTTTTGTAACATCATAGAGGAGGAACATGTCTGACCAGTGTCTCCCTTCTCCTTTAGATTCATTGGAAAAGAGGGTTTTGAACATGCAGTACATGTGACGAGGTCTGGGTGTTCCTTTTCCATAGAGGCCTCCAACGGAACAGAGTTGGTGACCAGTATCGAAACCAGAGTGGAGTAAGGAGACAGACCTCTCTAAAAACCCAAGATCAGCATTAAATATCCTCAACCTGTTTCAAGTTATTCAGTCCTGTTGTGGAGACAACCTTAAGAGCAGACCACCTTAAGAAGCAGTAAGTGATGATCACTGGAGGAAGTGATGTCATGTCACACATGACCAGGGAGTTATGGGTGCATCCCAAAAGAGTGACATGTGTTTAGATGTGGTTTGTGCTGTAACTCTTTGCATATATATATATATTCTAGTTGAAGTATAATAAAAGCCCACATTCTCTTTGGATATTACTTATCGTCCTGCGAGTCTTACAACAGTTCACATACCAAAGGAACAAGTAATATTATGTGGTGGTAATATTTGGGATATTTTTTCTGAAGACCACCAAATACTACATCATGCCAACATTGATTTTTTCTGAAGAACACACTAAGAGAGAGCAAAGAACAGCAGGTTGCTTACCTGAAGTGACTGAAGATCCTGGACAGCAGCTGACAGGGGACCCCACAGCAGTGCAGTGAACTGGGCTACAGACAGGTCTCTGGGAGGTGTTGAAACTTTGTGACTACAGCAAGAAATTTGCCAGGAGATCGGAGATTTCAACTAAGCTGGCAGTGAGTCGAAAAATTTGAAAAGCAGTAGCTGAAGCCATTATTGCTTTAGTTTTCCATTTTTATTTGCTTCAGAGGCAGGGCCTAAGCTGGAAAGAGAGGGAAGAACTCAACAAAACCACTGGAGGTCCACAGCACAGTGAGAAAGCCTGGTTGTGACAGCTGCCGGTACTGCAAGGTACAATTGGCTGCAGAGAACAAAGCTGTCTCACAATTGAAAAAAACAAGCTGTGCAAACAGAAAGCAGCTGTGGTGTCTCACTCTTAAAGGGGCAAGCCTGTGGAAAACTAATCTGTCCAAACAAGAAACAAGTAGTGTGCCTGTGAAAAAGAAAACTTGCAAAAAGTCCTATATTTATAGAAAACAGGATCATTAAGACAATGACTTTCAGATACCCATTTAGAGATTAGAAGACATCAGGCATTGCGTCTGAATTGACTGTGTTTCCTGGATCAAGAAGAGAGAGAACCAGAGATACAAGCCATCAAGATTAAGATCACACTGGGCAATGAGGACCTGCGACTGATCAATACATCAGGATTGTCAGCTGAGGATCAGAAGGACCCTAGCAAGCTGAAGGTGAAGGTACATTTCTGAGTTGATAGGCTTGAGCTTGTGACCTATCAACAAAGGCAAGATGAGTCCATTGACCAGTTTGTGACAAGATGCTGAGGCAAAGCTCAAGAATGTGACTTCACAGATACTGAATTGTCAGAATGGGTTATAGAGCTTGTAATCGCATTTACCCCACCAGAGGCCTTTCAAAAAAGACCTGCTAGAAAAGAAAGTGACACCATAGATGCACTACTCAATGACTGAAGGAAATTTGAAGCCATCATGGCTGAGCACCAACAGTTACAAGCGTTGGGGGCGGCTACGACAATGGGCATAGTAACCTTGGCTCAGAAGTCTGCTAAGTCTTGTGGTAAATGTGGCCTGACTCACCCAATTGGCAGTTGTCCAGTGTACCAGGACCAGTGCAAAGCTTGTGGCATGTGAGAACATCAGGCAAGACAGTGCAGAAGGCCAAGCTCAGATACTGCACACAGGAATGGTGGCAGATCACATGTAGAGAGAACGTCTGCAAGACAGGATGGCAAATGCAACAAAAGGTATTCCAACACACAACAAAGGCCCAAGCTGGTACAGCAGGCGAGCAGAGAGAGAGATTGCCGGGAGGACATTGATGAAGAGTGTACTCATGTGAACAGCGTGCAAGCATTTCACATTGTAAATTTGGATCAACATGTCAATGCTATTACGCAATCTGAGGCATTTGCCATGATTGGGATTATATGTCGGTAAAAGAGCGGCAAGCGTAAGCTCAGAATAAAAACCGATACTGGAGCAAGTGGGACTATGAGGAAGCACTTTTTTATGCAGCGGGAGGAAATGACCTGGAACTAACTGCCCACGAGAGTGGTGGAAGCAGAAACAATCAATGACTTCAAGAGGAAGTTGGATGGACACCTGAGAGAAATAGACTTGCTGGGCTACGGGGATCGAGCTGGGGAGTGGGACTGACTGCATGGCTCTGCGGAGAGATGGTATGGACCCAATGGGCTGAATGGCCTTTTCCTGTGCCGTAAATAAATGATTCTAGGTGCAAATATTCTGTCCATCCGTATACTGAAGGGCATGTACTTAAAGAAATGGTAATCTATGGTACGACACACCATTGCTAGGCTGACTGCCTACAATGATTCTCCAATCAAGTGCATTGGAACAATAACCTTACAGTGCAGCTAATGGGAACTCCGTATGTCTACCACAAATGTTTACATTGTAAACACAACTGGACCAACTATCTCAGAACTTCCAGTATACTGAGCTTTACGAATTGTCACAATACATGAATTCAGTAATACACCGAAGATAGTAGAAAATCCATGTCACGTTTTTGGGTCAGTCTATCTAAAGGAGGACACAAAGGCTGGGAGTCTTGACACAAAGAGGAGATATAGAGGCTGGTCCAGAATGTTCGAACACATGGGATCCAGGGTGAGCTAGCCAATTGGATACAAAGTTGGCTTGGTGATAGGAGGCAGAGGGTGGTAGTGGAGGGTTGTTTTTCAGATTGGAGGCCAGTGACCAGTGTTATGCCGCAGGGATCGGTGCTGGGCCCTCGGTTGTTTGTCATATATATTAATGACTTGGATGTGAATGTTAGGGGCATGATTAGTAAGTTTGCAGATGACACCAAAATTGGTGGTATAGTGAACAGTGAAGAAGGTTGTCTAAGGTTACAACAGGATATAGATAAACTGGGAAAGTGGGCAAGGGATTAGCAAATGGAATTTAAAGCAGACAAGTGCGAAGTGATGTATTTTGGGAAGTTAAACCAGGGCAGGACATATACAGTGAATTGCAGGGCCCTGGGGAGTGTTGTTGAGCAGAGAGACCTTGGGGTGCAAGTACATAGTTCCCTGAAAGTGGCAACACAGGTAGACAGGGTGGTGAAGAAGGCATATGGCATGCTGGCCTTCATCGGCCGAGGCATTGAGTACAAGAGTTGGGACATCATGTTCATGTTACAGTTGTACATAACGTTGGTTAGGCTGCATTTGGAGCACTGTGTGCAGTTCTGGTCGCCGCACTACAGGAAAGATGTGATTAAGCTAGAGAGGGTGCAGAAAAGATTCACAAGGATGTTGCCTGGTTCGGAGGGCTTGAGTTATAAAGAGAGATTGGATAGGCTGGGTCTCTTTTCCCTGGAGCGAAGGAGGCTGAGAGGGGACATGATAGAGGTATATAAAATTATGAGAGGCATAGATAGGGCAGATAGCCAGAGTCTGTTTCCCATGGTAGGGGTGACTAAAACTAGAGGGCATAGATTTAAGGTGAGAGGGAGGAGGTTTAAAGGGGATCAAAGGGGTAAATTTTTCACACAAAGAATAGTGGGTATCTGGAATGAGCTGCCTGAGGAGGTGGTGGAGGCAGGAACAGTAGCGACATTTAAGAGGCATCTGGACAGGTACTTGAATGACAAAGGCATAGAGGGATATGGAATTAATGCAGGCATGTGGGATTAGTATAGAAAGGCATTATGGTTGGCATGGATGCGTTGGGCCGAAGGGCCTGTTTCTATGCTGTAAGACTCTATGACTCCATAACTGGAAGTCTCTCCTTGGGCTTCAGTTCGTTGCAGCAAGTGCCCAAAGGCCAGAGGGATTGCCGATGATTGGTGATGTTGCCAGTCGTCATTTTTTAAGCTTTCTAAACAAGGGAAGATGAAGGCATCGTATGACAGGCAAGCAGGACCAGAATTAGCTTGATTGTAGGACAAATTGCCCTTGAGAAGATGGTGGTGAGCTGCCTTCTTGAACTGCTGCAGTTCATGTGGTGTAGGTACACCCACAGTGCTGTTAGACAGTAGGACAAAAGGTCAGAGTCCTCAATCATGCGTCAGCAACTTGGTATCCTGTAGAGGTTGCGAGGATATGTGACCATAATCATATGAAGTCCAGACATCCAATGGTGCAATTCCTAGATGGAACCGAAGTCCACTCAGAGAGCTGTTCGACATGGCGGGGGGGACACTCTGCCACCAACCTCACAAAATCACCCTTAATTGGGGACTTAACTATGTAAATTGGCACCCTGCCTCAGTGGAGCGGGCAGCCGACACAGATCCCAGCATATTCCCGGAATGTTCTCTGGTGGCAGGGAGGTGTCCCAGTGGGGCTCCCCCCACATTCCCGGCACCCCGCCTCTGAACTTGTCATCACAGGGCTAGGAAAATTCAGTCCATGGTTTCTCGGGAGTAGAAGATACATGGTACACACGAGACACTCATCTCAACAGTATCAGATTTCTCCCACCATTCATAACTTAGAGAGAGGTTACAAGTGGAGCAGATCCTCATCCATACAGGTTGAGCGGCACCTTGAGTAAGATAGATTGGATCAGAATCCCATACATGCAATCTATGTCCTTCAGAGAGTATGATGTAATTCCTCGCCCTGCCCCCTCAATCTAACACATGCATATTACAGCTTGCATTGGGAAAGTGCAGGGAACATAATAGCACCATTTGAGAGACAGAATGGTGCGGCCTCCTCCTGTGCTGAGTGTCTGCACTGGTGAAGTGTAACCCACTGTCTGCTATAGCCAAAACAGAATCTTGCACCAGATCCCAGGGGAAGGGTCTTTCAATGACAGGAGTTGGTCTCAGGCACCATCAGCGACCCAGCCTGATCTTTTTTTTATTCGTTCATGGGACGTGAACAACATTGACCAGGCCAGCATTTATTGCCCATCCCCAATTGCCCTTGAGAAGGTGGTGGTGAGCTGCCTTTATGAACCGCTGCAGTCTACGTGGGGTAGGTACACCCACAGTGCTGTTAGGAAGGGAGTTCCAAGATTTTGACCCAACGACAGTGAAGGAATGGCGATATAGTTCCAAGTCAGGATGGTGTGTGACCTGGAAGGTAACTTGCACGTGGTGGTGTTCCCATGCGTCTGCTGCCCTTGTTCCCCTAGGTGGTAGAGGTCACAGGTGTAGAAGGTGCTGTCGAAGGGACCCTGGTGAATTGCTGCAGTGCATCTTGCAGATGGTACGCACTGCAGCCACGGTGCACCAATGGTGCAGGGAGTGGATGGGGTGCTGATGAAGCGGGCTGCTTTGTCTTGAACAGTGTCTAGCTTCTTAAGTGTTGTTAGAGCTGCACTCATCCAGGCAAGTGGAGAGTATTCCATCATACTCCTCACTGTGCCTGTAGATGGTGGACAGCTTTGCAGAGTCAAGAGTTGAGTTACTCGCTGCAGAATTCCCAGTCTTTGACCTGCTCTTAGAGTCATAGAGAGATACAGCACTGAAACAGGCCCTTCGGCCCAATGAATCCCTGCCACCCATCAACCACCCAATTATACTAATCCTACATTCATCCCATTTTTTCCCTCTCACAACCCCACCTTCCCTCAATTCTCCTACCACCTATCTACACTCGGGGCAATTTTTTTTTTTACAATCGCCAATTTACCTATCAACCCACAAGTTTTTGGCATGTAGGAGGAAACCGGGGCACCCGGAGGAAACCCACGTGGTCACAGGGAGAACTTGCAAACTCCGCACAGGTAGTACCCAGAATCGAACCCGGGTCGCTGGAGCTGTGAGGCTACGGTGCTATCCACTGCGCCACTGTAGCCACAGTATTTATGTGACTGGTCCAGTACAGTTTCTGGTCAATGGTAACTGCCAGGATGTTGATAGTAGGAGATTCAGTGATAGTAATTCCATTGAATGTTAGGAAGAGGTGGTTAGATTCTCTCTTGTTGAAGATGCTCATTGCCTGGCACTGTGTGGCACAAATGTTACTTGCCACTTATCTGCTCAAGCCAACTACAATTAACATTTTAAAAGGCTAATGGAATGTTGGCCTTCATCTCAAGGGCACTGGAATACAAAGGGGTGGAAGTATGCTGCAGGTACATAGAGCTCTGGTTAGACTGCAAATGAAGTACCATGTTCAGTTCTGGGTACCTCACCTCAAGAAGGATATATTGTCCATAGAGTGGCTGCAGCACAGATTAACCAGTATGATACCGGGGTTGAAAGGGTTAAATTATGAGGACAGTTTGCATAGACTAGGCTTGTATTCCGTTGAGTACAGAAGGTTACGAGGTGTACTAATCAAGGTGTTTAAGATGATGGGCCAAGTGGTCTCTTTCAGTGCCTTAAACGTTCTATGATTGTTGAAGGATTTGATGGGGTAGACAGAGAGAAACTATTTCCTTTGACCTTATTTTGGACTAAGATAACAAAACCCAGAGTGCTACCTGGAGGTTCCTGTGGGATGCAGACTGTAAGTTTATTTTTTCCTTAAATCCAGTTGGACCTCAGGGAATCTCATGAGCAGCTGTTGACAGGAAGATGGTTGTGGTTGTTGGAGGTCAAGCATCTCAGCCCCAGGACATCACTGCAGTATTTCCTCAGGGTATTGTTCCAGGCCCAACCATCTTCAGCTGCTTCATCAATGACCTTCCCTCCATTATAAGGTCAGAAGTGGAGATGTTTGCTGATGATTGCACAATGTTCAGCACCATTCAAGATTCCTCTGACACTGAAGCAGTCCATGCCCGCTCGCAGCAAGACTTTCTGCTCCCACCTACACTATTTACTGTGCCACCTCAATACGAGAAACTATTTCCTTGGGTGGGGAACAAGGGGACATAAACTTAAAATTAGAGTCAGGCAGTTCAGCAGTGAAATCAGGAAGCACCTTTTCACACCAAAGGTAGTGGAAATCTGGAACTCTCTCCTCAGAAAGCTGTGGATGCTGGGGGACAATTGAAATTTTCAAGACTAAGATTTATAAAAATATAAAGTTAGTTAAAGGCAACAAGGAATGTGAAACAAATGCATGCAACATATTATCCAAGATCTAACAGAACAGGCTCAAGGGGCTGAATGGCCCACTCCTGTCCTATTGAAAGAATCTACTATCCAGCGACTCCTGCTCAGTGCATGTATGGGCATTGGGTGAGAATCAGTTCAGGCTGTGATGTCCTGCACAAAGACTCTCACTCAATATTCATTGTCTAAGATTGCACATGGGTGGGATATTTGAGTGATATACTGGCACCTTTAAACTTGCCTCCCAACAAGTCATGTTTGGGGTTGGGGGGGGGCAGAGGAGGAAATTAATAGGAAAAATGCTGAAGCCTATAGCCCGATAGCCTCAGCGCACAATCCCGCACTCCCCATCATCCATTCTCAGTACCCAACCCTCAGACCTTCATTCCAATGGGATTTAACCCAATACAGATTTGGTTGCCAGAGACGGGCTTGAAAGTGACAGAACTGATCGGATTGACACGGTTTGTGACTAATGGAACTGATCCAGAATGACATTTAACACATCGATTAGATCTTTACAAAGGATATTGAATATTGTGTCCACTTCAGCACTGTCATGGGGCACCGACATACTAACCAGTATTCGCAGCTTTCACGATTTGATATAAATGTTGACCCCCCCACCCTCCCGCAACACTGAACCCCATTTCCTGGAGGAACTGGAATGGCTGCTATCCAGAATCTCCCACACTGTAAGGTGGGAGGTTGATGCCTCTCAGCATTGGAGGGCCTGAAATGAGCTGAGCACAGTGATGAACAAATTAAAACACCAAATCAGAGGATAAATAAATCGAACAGTACTGAGGGTTTGATAATCTGTAAAATTTTATCACCAATTTATATTTGTCCATGTGTAGAACATCAATGTCACATCTCACTGGAGGCAGCTCTACATTCCCAGTGAGCACCAGCTGCCTCCCTTCACCCTGTCGGGTCTGAACCCCTCAGACCAAGCGTCTCACTCAGGTAGTTTGGGAGAGTTGAACGAGGCAGGCGATGATCTCTGCTGCTGCGGTGAGGTAATCCGTTGCTGTGGAGATGGAATCTGTGGTACCACAGGTTTCTGGGATGCGAGGCTCCGACTTAATTCCAGTGAACCTGCAACAAAATTACAGCTATGTCAAAGGAGGAATCATAGAAAGTTCCAGCATAGCAACAGACCGTTTGGCCAAAACACCATCTTGTCACTGCTTTTCTCCACCAACCCTCGTCTAATCCTGAACTCCCTCTCACCTCCATCAACATCATCTACCCCACCCTGTACCTTCAATATTCCACCCAGTCTAATCCCACTCTCCTGTTCACTCCCTATACCCCTCAATATCCCACTCAATCTAATCCCACTCTCCTGTTCACTCCCTATACCCCTCAATATCCCACTCAATCTAATCCCACTCTTCTGCTCACTCTCTATACCCCTTAATATCCCACCGAGTCTAACCCCACACCCCTGCTCACTCCCCATATCCTTTAATATCCCACTCAGTTTAATCCCATTCTTCCTACCCTTTAATATCCCACCCAATCCAATCCCACTCCCAAACTCACTCCCTTTACCCTTTAACATTACCTATTTACAACAATTAAGCTTGTCAACATCACCTGATTACTCCAAACATGCCGCGCTTCATCACCCACCCGTCCCAGCACCCTCCCCCTTGCAGAACCCTCCCCTCTCCAGAACCCTCCCCCCCCCAGAACCCTCCCCTCTCCAGAACCCTCCCCCCTCCAGAACCCTCCCCCCTCCAGAACCCTCCCCTCTCCAGAACCCTCCGCCCCCAGAACCCTCCCCCCTCCAGAACCCTCCCCCCTGCAGAACCCTCCCCCCTCCAGAACCCTCCCCTCTCCAGAACCCTCCCCTCTCCAGAACCCTCCCCCCTCCAGAACCCTCCCCCCTCCAACACCTTACCACCTCATCACCCTCCCGGTTCCAGCAGCCACACACTCCATCACCCACCTCCTCTGCCTACAACACCTGCCTACTCTAATGTACCAGTCCAGTGCTTCTCCAATGCCACAACATCCACTTCCTCTCCCTAGGTTAGAAATTGTGAACTTTAGTAGCTTACAAGTACCTCGCACCAAAGTCCCTGATGATGTGCTTGAAGAGTGCAAGGAGTGAAGGCTACCTGGAGTATGAGAGGGTGAAGAATGCAGTCTTGGTGCAAACTGAAGACTCGTGCTACCTGATAGGACAAGTGAAAGGAAGTATGAGCAACAGTGACACAATCGCACCATAAGCATAACTGAACAACTAAAGAACATGGAGAGGAAAGCACACAGACAGGTCGGTTTGTAAAATGCAGTCCTATTTATTGTCATCTTTTATAGTCTGAACACATTTGCTTTTATCTCCCTCTTCCCTTCTTTCATGAACAGACTTGTGCTGAGGTAAGTTTCCAAATGCACTGTTAACTCTCCAGTACCTCTCCCAAAGTCGAGTCTGCACTTGAAAGCTACTTGAAATGCTGTTGCCACTCACTTTTATAGGGTCATTCCTCTATAAATATTTTGCTGATGGTTCATTCAATGCTGACCTTGACTGAACCTCGCTGATCTTAAAAATAATTCGATAAGAAAGATAAGAACAATTACAACTTTCTTTTATGCTGCAAAATTAAACAAGGAGCTCCAGTCACATCTTGTAAACTACCTGGCAAATTGCCCAGGTATGTCCTTTCCACAAAAAGCAGGACAGATCCAATCCAGCCAATTACTGCCCCATCAGTCTACTCTCAATCATCAGTAAAGGGGTGGTAGGTGTCGTTGACAGTGCTATCAAGCAGCACATCACTCAACAATTACCTGCTCACCGATGCTCAATTTGGGTTCTGCCAGGACCACTCAGTTCAGGACCTCATGACAAACTTGGTCCAAAAATGGACAGAGGAGCTGAATTCCAGAGATGAGGTGAGAGTGACATCAAGGCATCATTTGACCGAGTATGGCATCAAGGAGCCCTAGCAAAACTGGAGTCAATGGGAAACAGGGGAAAACTCTCCACTGGTTGGAGTCATACCTAGCACAAAGGAAGATGTTTGTGGTCGTTGGAGATCAATCATCTCAGCCCCAGAACATCACTGCAGGAGTTTCTCATGGTAGTGTCCTCGGCCCAACCATCGTCAGCTGCTTCATCAATGACTTTCCCTCCATCAAAAGGAAAGAAGTGGGGATGTACGCTGATGATTCCAGAGTTTGTAATTCCACTTGCAACTCCTCAGATACTGAAGAGTCTGTGCCTGCATGCAGCAAGACCTGGACAACATTCAGGCTTGGACTGATGAGTGGCAAGTAACATTCGTACCACACAAGTGCCAGGCAATGACCATCTCCAACAAGAGAGAATCTAATCATCTCCCCCTGACATTCAACAGCATTTCCATCACTGAATCCCCCACTACCAACATCCTGGGCGGGGGCGGCATCACCAATGACCAGTCTAACAAACTTGATTGAATTTTTCGAGGAAGTGACTAGATGTGTAGATGAGGGTAAAGCAGTTGATGTAATATACATGGACTTCAGTAAGACTTTTGATAAGGTCCCGCATGGGAAATTGGTTAAGAAAGTAAGAGCCCAGGGCAATTTGGCAAATTGGATCCAAAATTGGCTTAGTGGCAGGAGGCAGAGGGTAATGGTCGAGGGTTGTTTTTGCAATTGGAAGCCTGTGACCAGTGGTGTACCACAGGGATCAGTGCTGGGACCCTTGTTGTTTGTACTGTACATTAATGATTTAGACGTGAATATAGGAGGTATGATCAGTAAGTTTGCAAATGACACAAAAATTGGTGGTGTCGAAAATAGTGAGGAGGAAAGCCTTAGATTACAGGATGATCTAGATGGGCTGTTAAGATGGACAGAGCAGTGGCAAATGGAATTTAATCCTGAGAAGTGTGAGATGATGCATTTTGGGAGGACTAACAAGGCAAGGGAACATACAATGGGTGGTAGAACCATAGGAAGTACAGAGGGTCAGAGGGACCTTGATGTACTAGTCCATAGATCACTGAAGACAACAACACAGGTAGATAAGGTGATTAGGAAGGCATATGGGATACTTGCCTTTATTAGCCGAGGAATAGAATATAAGAGCAGGGAGGTTATGATGGAGCTGTATAAAACGTTAGTTAGGCCACAGCTGAAGTACTGTGTACAGTTCTGGTCGCCACACTATAGGAAGGATGTGATTGCACTGGAGAGGGTGCAGAGGCGATTCACCAGGATGTTGCCTGGGCTGGAGCATTTCAGCTATGAAGAGAGACTGGATAGGCTTGGATTGTTTTCCTTCGAGCAGAGAAGGCTTAGGGGATAGAAGTATACAAAATTATGAGGGGCATAGATATGGTAGATAGGAAGAAACTTTTTCCCTTTGCGGAGGGGTCAATAACCAGGGGGCATAGATTTAAGGTAAGGGGCAGGAGGTTTGGAGGGGATTTGAGGAAATATTTTTTCACCCAGAGGGTGGGTGGAATCTGGAACACACTGGCTGAAGGGGTGGTAGAGGCAGGAACCCTCACAACATTTAAGAAATATTTAGATGAGCACTTGAAACGCCATAGCATACAAGGCTACGGGCCAAGTGCTGGAAAATGGGATTAGAATAGATAGGTGCTTGATGGCTGGCATAGACATGATGGGCCGAAGGGCCTGTTTCTCTGCTGTATAACTCTATGACTCTAAATCTAACTGGACCAGCAAAGAAATACTGTGGCTACAAGAGCAAGTCAGAGGTTGGGAATTCTGCGCTGAATAACGCACTGCCTGACTCCCCAAAACCTTTCCACTATTTAGAAGGCACAAGTCAGGAGAGTGATCAAACAGTCTCCACTTGCCTGGATGAGTGCAGTTTTAACAACACGGAAGAAGCTCAACACCGTCTAGGACAAAGCAGCCCACTTGATTAATACCCATCCACCAGCTTCAACATTCACTCCTTCGGCCACTGCGGCATAGTGGCAGCAGTGTGTACCATCCACAAGATGCACTGCAACAACTCACCAAGGCTCCTTAGACAGCACCTTCCAACCCACTCCCTCTACCACCTAGAAGAACAAGGGCAGCAGGTGCATGGGAACAGCACCACTGGCAAGTTCCCCTCCAAGCCACACACCATCCTGATTTGGAACTATATTGCCGTTCCTTCACTGTCGCTGGGTCAAAGTCCTGGAACTCCCTTCCTAACAGCACTGTGGGTGTACCTACCCCACATGGACTGCAGCGGTTCAAGAAGGCAGCTCACCACCACCTTCTCAAGGGCAATTCGGGATGGGAAATAAATGCTGGCCTGGCCAGCAACACCCACAACCCCTGAATGAGTGAATCAAAAAATACAAAGCTTGTCCAAAGAACAAAGAACAAAGAACAAAGAAAATTACAGCACAGGAACAGGCCCTTCGGCCCTCCAAGCCTGCGCCGATCCAGATCCTCTATCTAAACATGTCGCCTATTTTCTAAGGGTCTGTATCTCTTTGCTTCCTGCCCATTCATGTATCTGTCTAGATACATCTTAAAAGACGCTATCGTGCCCGCGTCTACCACCTCCGCTGGCAACGCGTTCCAGGCACCCACCACCCTCTGCGTAAAGAAATTTCCACGCATATCCCCCCTAAACTTTTCCCCTCTCACTTTGAACTCGTGACCCCTAGTATTTGAATCCCCCACTCTGGGAAAAAGCTTCTTGCTATCCACCCTGTCTATACCTCTCATGATTTTGTACACCTCAATCAGGTCCCCCCTCAACCTCCGTCTTTCTAATGAAAATAATCCTAATCTACTCAACCTCTCTTCATAGCTAGCGCCCTCCATACCAGGCAACATCCTGGTGAACCTCCTCTGCACCCTCTCCAAAGCATCCACATCCTTTTGGTAATGTGGCGACCAGAACTGCACGCAGTATTCCAAATGTGGCCGAACCAAAGTCCTATACAATTGTAACATGACCTGCCAACTCCTGTACTCAATACCCCGTCCGATGAAGGAAAGCATGCCGTATGCCTTCTTGACCACTCTATTGACCTGCGTTGCCACCTTCAGGGAACAATGGACCTGAACACCCAAATCTCTCTGGACATCAATTTTCCCCAGGACTTTTCCATTTACTGTATAGTTCACTCTTGAATTGGATCTTCCAAAATGCATCACCTCGCATTTGCCCTGATCGAACTCCATCTGCCATTTCTCTGCCCAACTCTCCAATCTATCTATATTCTGCTGTATTCTCTGACAGTCGCCTTCACTATCTGCTACTCCACCAATCTTAGTGTCGTCTGCAAACTTGCTAATCAGACCACCTATACTTTCCTCCAAATCATTTATGTATATCACAAACAACAGTGGTCCCAGCACGGATCCCTGTGGAACACCACTGGTCACAAGTCTCCATTTTGAGAAACTCCCTTCCACTGCTACTCTCTGTCTCCTGTTGCCCAGCCAGTTCTTTATCCATCTAGCTAGTACACCCTGGATCCCATGCGACTTCACTTTCTCCATCAGCCTACCATGGGGAACCTTATCAAACGCCTTACTGAAGTCCATGTATATGACATCTATAGCCCTTCCCTCATCAATCAACTTTGTCACTTCCTCAAAGAATTCTATTAAGTTGGTAAGACATGACCTTCCCTGCACAAAACTATGTTGCCTATCACTGATAAGCCCATTTTCTTCCAAATGGGAATAGATCCTATCCCTCAGTATCTTCTCCAGCAGCTTCCCTACCACTGACGTCAGGCTCACCAGTCTATAATTCCCTGGATTTTCCCTGCTACCCTTCTTAAACAAGGGGACAACATTCTCCAGTCCTCCGGGACCTCACCCGTGTTTAAGGATGCTGCAAAGATATCTGTTAAGGCCCCAGCTATTTCCTCTCTCGCTTCCCACAGTAACCTGGGATAGATCCCATCCGGACCTGGGGACTTGTCCACCTTAATGCCTTTTAGAATACCCAACACTTCCTCCCTCCTTATGCCGACTTGACCTAGAGTAATCAGACTTGAAAAAGTGTAGAATCTTGGATGGAAATGTTATCAGATGTAAAAGTCCAGATTTGACGTTCAGTGAGACATTGGTCAGATTGCCTGAAGTTTCAGCTAACGGTACTTGAAGAAAATGTTTTTCAGAAGTTACAACAAAAAGTAGAAGGAATCAGAACTAGTCAGGGGTAAACTTTCCTACAAGGGAATACTCTTTTTATTCACATTTATTCACAATATTTTGTTATTTCCCAATTTTGCTTTTATAAATTCACCTTCAATATCTATTTTATTTTACTTTACATTTTGCCTCACTTAAGAACATACAAACCAAATAAATAGGAGCAGGAGTAGACAATATGGTCCCTTGACCTTGCTCTGCCATTCAATATGGATGATATTCTGCCTCAACTCCACTGTCCTGCCCGTTCTTCATATTCCAAAACTCTATCTCAGCTTTAAATATATTCAACGATGAAGCATCCACAACCCTCTGGGGTAGAGATTTCCAAAGATTCACAAGCTTCCAAGTGAAGAAATTTCTCCTCATCTCAGTCCTAAATGATCGACCCCTTATCCTGAGACTGTGCCCCCATGTTCTAGATTCCCCAGCAGGGGAACAATCTCTCAGTGTCTACCCTGTCGAGCCGCTTCAGAATCTTGTATGTTTCAATGAGATCACCTCTCATTCTTCTAAACTCCAGAGGAATACAGGCCCAATTTACCCAGCCTCTCATCATAGGACAATCTAGTGAACCACTGCTGTACTGCCTCCAATGCACGGGAAAGGTAGCCAAACCATGCCTTACAAGGGAAATTAAAGACAGCATTAGATCCAAGGAAGAGGCATATAAATTTGCCAGAAAAAACAGACCGGATTGGGAGCAGTTTAGAATTCAGCAAAGGAGGACCAAGGGATTGATTAAGAAGGAGAAAATAGAGTCTGAGAGCAAGCTTGCAGGGAACAGAAAAACTGACTGTAAAAGTTTCTATCGGTATGTGAAGAGAAAAAGATTGGTGAAGATAGAATGAAGGGTAGGTAGTTAGTTTGATCTTAGAGTAGGTTAAAGGTTCGGCACAATATCGAGGGCCGAAGGGCCTGTACTGTGCTATACTGTTCTATGTTCTATGAATGTAGGTCCCTTACAGTCAGAAATAGGGGAATTTATTATGGGGAACAAAGAAATGGATGACCAACTAAATGCATACTTTGGTTCTGTCTTCACAAAGGAAGACACAAATATCATACCAGAAACACTGGGGAATTCAGGGTTCAGTGAGAGAGAGGAACTGAAGAAAGTCAGTATTAGTAGAGAAATGGTGTTGGGGAAATTGATGGAATTGAAGGCCAATAAATCCCCAGGGTCTGATGGTCTGCATCCCAGAGTACTTAAGGAAGTGGCCCAAGAAATATTGGATGCATTGGTGATCATCTTCCAAGATTCTATAGACTCTGGAACAGTTCCTACAGATTGGAGGGTAGCTAATGTAACCCCACTATTTAAAAAGGGAGGTAGAGAGAAAGCAGGGAATTATAGACCAGTCAGCCTGACGTCGGTAGTGGGGAAAATTCTAGAGTCCATTATCAAAGATTTTATAGCAGAGCACTTGGAGAACAGTGGTAGAATCGGACAGAGTCAATATGGATTTACGAAAGGGAAAACATGCTTGACAAATCTACTAGAATTCTTTGAGGATGTAACTCGTAGAGTTGATGAGGGGGAGCCAGTGGATGTGGTTTATTTGGACTTTCAGAAGGCTTTCGACAAAGTCCCACATAAGAGATTAGCGTGGAAAATTAAAGCGCATGGGATTGGTGGTAGTGTATTGTGACGGATAGAAAATTGGTTGGCAGACAGGAAACAATGAGTAGGAATAAACGGGGCTTTTTCCGAATGGCAGGCAGTGACTAGTGGGGTACCGCAGGGATCGGTGCTAGGACCCCAGCTATTCACAATATATATTAATGATTTAGATGAGGCAACTAAATGTAATATCTCCAAATTTGCAGATGACACAAAACTAGGTGGAAGGGTGAGTTGTGATAAGGATGCAGAGAGGCTTTAGGGTGATTTGGAAAAGTTGAGTGAGTGGGCAAATGCATAGCAGATGCAGTATAATGTGGATAAATGTGAGGTTTTCCACTTTGGTGGCAAAAACAGGAAGGCAGATTATCTGAACGGCTATAAACTGAGAGAGGGGAATATGCAGCGAGGCCTGGCTGTTCTCGTACATCAGTCGCTGAAGGTAAGCATGCAGGTCCAACAGACAGAAAAAAAGGCAAATGGTATGTTGGCCTTCATAACAAGAGGATTTGAGTACAGGAGCAGGGATGTCTTGCTGAAATTATACAGGGCCTCGGTGAGGCTACACCTGGAATATTGTGTGCAGTTTTGGTCTCCTTATCTGAGGAAGGATGTTCTTGCTATAGAGGGAGTGCAGCGAAGGTTTACCAGTATGATTCCTGGGATGGTGGGACTGATGTATGAGGAGAGATTGAGTTGGTTACGATTATAATCGCTGGAGTTCAGAAGAGTGAGGGGGGATCTCATAGAAACCTATAAAATTCTAACAGGACTTGACAGGGTAGATGCAGGAAGGATGTTCCCAATGGTGGGGGAGTCCAGAATCAGGCGTCATAGTCTAAGGATCCGGAGTAAACCTTTCAGGATTGAGATTAGGAGAAATTTCTCCACCCAGACAGTGGTGAGCCTGTGAAATTCACTACCACAGAAAGCAGTTGAGGCCAAAAGATTGTATGTTTTCAAGAAGGAGTTAGATATAGCTCTTGGGTCTAAAGGGATCAAAGGATATGGGGCGAAAGCGGGAACAGGTTACTTAGTTGGATGATCAGGCATGATCATAATGAATGGCAGAGCAGGCTCGAAGGGCCGAATGGCCTACACCTGCTTCTATTTTCTATCCTTTCTTGGATATGAAGATCAGAACAGCACACAGCATATCAGGTGTGGTCTCACCAAAGCCCTGTATAACTGTAGCACGACTTCCTTATTCTTGTACTCCAATCCCTTTGCTATTTGCCTTCCTAATTGCTTGCTGCTCCTGGATGCTAACTTTCTGTGTTCCTTGTGCAAGAACATCCAAGTCTCTTTGAACATCAACATTTTCATGTTTCACACCTTTTAAAAAACAAAGTGACTCCTAACAATGCACAGTGATCGCGGACATTATCAGTGCCAGTACGAATGCACGGATGCGGGCGCATAACGTCACCATGCAATGACATCTTCACCCCTCAATCGCCGTATCCATTCACCCGGACAATACCCCACTCCCTCCCATCATCCCTGCTTCAATCACCGCTTCACTCCGCTCGACCATTCACTCCCTGCCATGCCGCTGCCTTCCCTCAGCAACTCACTCCCACCCTTGCCATGTCCCCACCCCCCCCCACCACCAGCTGCTTCCCCCCCTCAGCCGCTCAGTCCAGACCTCACCACTGTTCCCCCCCTCCCTTCAGCCGATCATTCCCCACCGCGCTGCCCGAAGAAGCAAAGTAGGCCGCGAGGGGTGACGGGGCGACGTGGGAGTGAGTGGTCAAGAGGAGGGAAGTGGCGTGGCCTGCAGCAAGCAGCCGGAGGCAGGAGGGGGAAGCGGGGAGCTAGCGGCCAGAGGGGGGTGTGGGGGAAGCGGGTGGAGAGTGGCCAGAGCGGGGGGGGGCGGAGAAGCGGGGAGCTAGTGGCTGGAGGGTGGGGGGTGGTGAAAGCAGGGAGTGAGCAGCCGGAGTGGGTTGTGGGGGAAGAGTGGACGAGCAGCCGGCGGGATGGGGTGGGGGGTGGGAAGCGGGGAGCAAGTGGCCGGAGGGTGCTGGGAGGGGGAGTGGGGAGTGCATGGCCGGAGGTAGGGGGGAGCAGCAAGGCCGGAGCCAGTGGTTAAGGGAATGCAGCTGGGAGCGAGCAGCGAGAAGACGGTTGCAGTGAAGAGAAGCGCGATGGCAGGAGGGAGTGGGGAACTATTGGGGGTGGGATGGGGGCGGTGATGGCAACCATTGAGGGGATTTTCGGGTTGAATTTGTTTTTTGTGATAAATTGAGCAGCTGCCTGCACGTCGCCGACAGTGACGTTTCAGTGGAAGAGACTGCATTTATACATGTGCTAGTCCTGCGCCACCTAGTGGTTGCACTGTCAGCAAATGCAGCCTTCAAAAAAAATTCTGCTTTTCTATTCTTTCTACCAAAGTGAATAACGTCACATTACACTCCACCTGCCACCCTGTTGCCCACTCACTTAACCTGTCTGCATCTCTTTGCACCCTCCTTGCAACTTGAATTTCCACCTAGCTTTGTATCATCAGCAAACTTAGATACATTAGTCTCGAGTCTCTTTGCTTAAGTCATTAATATAGATATTAAATAGCTGAGGCTCAGCACTAATCCTTGCGGCACTCCACTAATTACAGCTTGCCAACTTGAAAATGCCCCGTTTATCCCTACTCTCTGCTCCCTGTCCATTAACTAATTCTTTATCCATGCTAATATATTACCCCCAACTCCATGAGCCCTTATCTTGCATATAAACCTTTTGTGTGGCACCTTATCGAATGCCTCCACAGACCAGGCAGATCAGGTAGGAGTGGAGCACCTGGAAGCAGAAGAAGTGGAGACTGAAGCCAGGCATTGTTTCTGTCACTTAAAATAGCTGACTAACCAGACTCGGGCATACAGTGCACAGGTTCTCACTGAAGGACTCGGATAAAGGGAAGACTGATAAATCCACGCCATCAAGACTGTCGTGAGTAGAGCTGAGGAGAAGTGCGCCTTAAGGTGAAGACCTCAGCCGTGGAGTTCGGACTGAGAGGGAACGGCTGTCGGAAGCTGCTAAATTTTTGAAGAAAGGAGCTGAAAATCTACCTGAGGAACTTCAGAAGAAATGTGTGACTGTAATTGTTGCCATATATGCTGGGTGGACTGCCCAGTGAAACCATGAGACCCATCTCTGTTGTATCTGATAGTTAATGTGTAATTTGTAATATATATAGTGACCGTGATCTGTCTGTTGCTTCATGTTTAATTTATGTTGGTTTTGGTTTGAATGTTGAAGTAAAATTTATAAAAGTGAAATCTTGTCTGTTTGGTTTGGTTTCTTAAATTGGGGTCAATTGGTGGATTCAACTCTTTTTGTTTGTTGGTGGTCTCCACAGGGATAAAAACAATGAGAAATTGGAGGGGGCCAAGGTTAGATTCTTGGGGGACACCAGAGGGGCTAACGCAATCAAGGACTTTCGAAAGGAAAAGAGATCAGTAGTTTAGTGGGAGTAGGGTCAAGGAAACAGGAGATAGATCCAATGAACAAGATGAGCTCAGGATGGAAATGAGGGGCAATTGGAGAGAAACTCGAGAAACATGCAAATTTTACTCCTTCCAGCAGACTCAGGTTTCAGAAAGGGCCTTTGATCTCAGGTGTCACCAAGCTGCTGCAGCACAGTCACAAGCTGACCAGTTCCACTTTAAGAGATTATTGGGCCGAGGTCGTCACTCTGGGGCAGTGCCTACACCTGGGGCTGGACAGCCCACCCAGGGGCAGCGTGGTCAGTCGGGACAGAGCGGTCACTCAGGGGACAGGGTTGTCACTCAGAGCCAGGGCAGTCATTCAAGGGGCAGAGCGATCATTCGGGGAGCAAGACGGTCACTCAGGGGGCAGGACGGACAGTCGAGGGCAGGGCAGTCACTCGGGGGCAAGGCACACTCAAGGGGGCAGGGCACTCACTAAGAGGTAGGGCACTCACTCAGGGGGGTGGGGGATCACTCGGGGAGGGCAGGGGGGTCACTCGGGGGCACGGGGGTCACTCGGGGGGCAGGGCGGTCACTCGGGGGGCAGGGCGGTCACTCGGGGGGCAGGGCGGTCACTCGGGGGGCAGGGCGGTCACTCGGGGGACAGCGCGGTCACTCGGGGGACAGCGCGGTCACTCGGGGGGCAGGGCGGTCACTCGGAGGGCAGGGCGGTCACTCGGAGGGCAGGGCGGTCACTCGGAGGGCAGGGCGGTCACTCGGGGGGCAGGGCGGTCACTCGGAGGGCAGGGCGGTCACTCGGGGGGCAGGGCGGTCACTCGGGGGGCAGGGCGGTCACTCGGGGGGCAGGGCGGTCACTCGGGGGACAGGGCAGTCACTCGGGGGACAGGGCGGTCACTCGGGCAGCTTCCTAATGATTGGTGATTTATTTTCTGTCCGAGGGTGGTTTTGCTGGAGATATTTGAGCCAATCAGTATGTTTGGGGTTCTGTTTCTCTTCTTTCCATGTGCTCTACTGCTCATTAAAATACCTTCACTTGTTGAATTTGAGCTATCAGCCCAAAGCTGCCCACATTCTTTCTCTTTCTCAAGGGTTGCAGGGATAACGAATGAAGCTTCGACACAGAACCCAAAGCAGATCAGGAGGGGATCACAGAGCTAAATGCAGGCTTGAAAAATGAAGATCACAAATAACATAATATGATAGAATTCTTCATCAAGATGGAGAGTGACGTAGTTGATTCTGTGACTAGGGTCCTGAATCTTAATAAAGGAAACTACGAAGTTATGAGGCAAGAGTTGTCTATGATGGATTGGGAAACGTTACTTAAAGGGATGACGGTGATAGGCAATGGCAAACATTCAAAGAGCGCATGGATGAACTGCAACAATTGTTTACTCCTGTCTGGCGCAAAAGTAAAACGGGACAGGTAGCCAAACCATGGCTTACAAGGGAAATTAGAGATAGCATTAGATCCAAGGAAGAGGCATCAAATTCGCCAGAAAAAACAACAGACCTGAGGATTGGGAGCAGTTTAGAATTCAGCAAAAGAAGACCAAGGGACTGATTAAGAAGGGGAAAATAGAGTACGAGAGTAAGCTTGCGGGGAACATAAAAACTGACTGTAAAAGTTTCTATCGGTATGTGAAGAG
Source organism: Heterodontus francisci (assembly GCF_036365525.1). NCBI lineage: Eukaryota > Metazoa > Chordata > Chondrichthyes > Heterodontiformes > Heterodontidae > Heterodontus > Heterodontus francisci. The sequence continues at coordinate 29,023,440 of NC_090412.1, forward strand.
AAAAAGATTGAAGACAAATGTAGGTCCCTTACAGTCAGAAACGGGAATTTATTATGAGGAACAAAGAAATGGCTGACCAACTAAATGCATACTTTGGTTCTGTCTTCACAAAGGAGGACATAAATATCACACCAGAAATGTTGGGGAACACAGTGTTTAGTGAGAGGGAGGAAGTGAAGGAAATCAGTATTAGTAGAGAAATGGTTTTGGGGAAATTGATGGGACTGAAGGCCGATAAATCCCCAGGGCCTGATGGTCTGCATTCCAGAGTACTTAAGGAAGTGACTCTAGAAATAGTGGATGTATTGGTGGTCATCTTCCAAGATTCTATAGACTCTGGAACAGTTCCTCCAGATTGGAAGATAGCTAATGTAACCCCACTATTTAAAAAGGGAAGTAGAGAGAAAACAGGAAATTATAGACCAGTCAGCCTGATGTCAGTAGTGGGGAAAATTCTCGAGTCCATTATTAAAGATTTTATAGCAGAGCACTTGGAGAACAGTGGTAGAATTGGACAGATTCAGCATGGATTTACGAAAGGGAAATCATGCTTGAAAAATCTACTAGAATTCTTCGAGGCTGTAACTAGTAGAGTAGATGAAGGGGAGCCAGTAGATGTGGTTTATTTGGACTTTCAGAAGGCTTTCGACAAAGTCCCACATAAGAGATTAGTGTGTAAAATTAAGGAGCATGGGATTGGAGGTAGTATATTGCGACAGATAGAAAATTGGTTGGCGGACAGGAAACAAAGAGTAGGAATGAATAGGTTTTTTTCTGAATGGCAGGCAGTGACTAGTGGGGTACCGCAGGGATCGGTACTAGGACCCCAGCAATTCACAATATACATTAACAATTTAGATGAGGGAACTAAAAGTAATATCTCCAAATTTGCAGATGACACAAAACTGGGTGGAAGGGTGAGTTGTGAGGAGGATGCAAAGAGGCTTCAGGGTGATTTGGACAAGTTGAGTGAGTGGGCAAATGCATGGCAGATGCAGTATAATGTGAATAAATCTGAGGTTATCCAATTTGGTAGCAAAAACAGGAAGGCAGATTATCTGAATGGCTATAAACTGAGAGAGGGGAATATGCAATGAGACCTTGGTGTTCTCGTACACCACTGGAACATAGGAAGCTAGGAACAGGAGTAGGCCATTCAGCCCCTCGAGCCTGTCCCGCCATTCAATGAGATCATGGCTGATCCGCGGCCTAACTCCATATACTTGCCTTTGGCCCATATCCCTTAATATCTTTGCTTAACAAAAATCTATCTCAGATTTAAAGTTAACAACTGTTCGAGCTTCAACTGCTGTTTGTGGGAGAGAGTTCCAAACCTCTACCACCCTTTGCGTAAAGAAGTGCTTCCTAACATCTCTCCTGAACGGTCTGGTCCTAATTTTTAGACTATGCCCCCTTGTTTTAGAATCTCCAACCAGTGGAAATAGTTTATCTTTATCTAGCCTGTCTTTTCCTGTTAATATCTTGAAGACTTCAAACAGATCACCCCTTAACCTTCTAAATTCTAGTGAAAACGGGCCTGATTTGTGTAATCTCTCCTTGTAACTGAACCCCTGTAGTCCAGGTATTATTCTTGTAAACCTACGTTGCACTCCCTCTAAAGCCAATATATCCTTCCTAAGGTGTGGTGCCCAAAACTGCTCACAGTACTCCAAGTGGGGTCTAACCAGGGTTTTGTACAGCTGCAGCATAACCTCTGTGTCTTCATACTCCAATCCTCTAGATATAAAGGCTAGCATTCCATTAGCCTTTTTGATTATTTTCTGCACTTGCTCGTGGCACTTTAAAGATCTATGCACCTGAACCCCCAAGTCTCTTTGGACATCCACTGTACTTAACCTCTTCCCATTTAGAAAGTACCCTGCTCTATCCTTTTTTGGTCCAAAATGGATAACCTCACACTTGCCCGCACTGAAATCCATATGCCAAGTTTTGCCCACTCACCTAGTCTGTCAATATTTCTTTGCAATTTTATGCTATCATCTAGACTGTCTACAATGCCGCCTCACTTTGTATCATCAGCAAATTTGGATATATGACTTACTATGCCATCATCCAAGTCGTTAATGAATAATGTGAATAATTGAGGCCCCAACACAGATTCCTGCGGGACACCACTAGTTACATCCTGCCAATCAGAGTACTTACCCATTATCCCTACTCTCTGTCGCCTACCACTCAACCAACTTCCTAACCATGTCAATAATTTGCCCTCAACTCCATGGGCTTCTACCTTAGTTAACTGTCTCTTATGTGGGACTTTATCAAATGCCTTCTGGAAGACCATATAAATAACATCCATAGACATTCCCCTGTCCACTACCTTAGTCACCTCTTCAAAAAATTCAATGAGATTTGTCAGGCATGACCTTCCCGTCATGAATCCATGCTGGCTGTCCCTGACTAACTGAAATTTTTCTAGGTGTTCAGTCAGCCTATCCTTGATTATAGACTCCAGCAACTTGCAACACAGATGTCAGGCTAACTGGTCTGTAATTTCCTTGGTTCCCCCTTTCACCCTTCTTAAAAAGTGGAGTGACATGTGCAACTTTCCAATCCAGAGGGACCACTCCTGAATCTAAGGAACTCTGAAAGACTATAGTTCGGGCATCTACAATGTGCTCCCCTACTTCCTTTATCACCCTCGCATGGAAACCGTCAGGTCCTGGGAATTTCTCACTCTTTAGTTCCATTAATTTCCTTGTTACTGATGATTTACTGACATTAATTGTATTAAGTCCCTGTCCCCTATCGGCTATTAATTTTTATCCTCCTTTTCAACTGTAAATACTGAGACAAAGTAATTGTTCAACATGTCTGCCATTTCCCCATTATCAATGACAATATTTCAATTTTCAGCTTTTAGTGGGCCTACATTGCTCTTGACCACCCGCTTTCCCTTTATGTAACTATAAAATTTCTTCTTATTGATTTCGATGTCCCTTGCAAGTTTCCTTTCATAATCTCTTTCAGGAGCTCTTATAAGCTGCTATGTGACCCTTTGCTGGTCTTTGTATCGCTCCCATTCGGCCGGAACTGCGTTGCGTTTTGCAATTTTGTAAGCCCTTTTTGTTTTATGCTATCCCTAATCTCTTTGGCTGTCCATGGCTGTTTTTTCTGTGAAGTGCAGCTTTTTCCTCTCGGATATATACTTGCTCTGTATTTCGTTAAATGTTTCTTTAAATATTCTCCACTGTTCTTCAGTCGTTTGACCCATTAACAGATCTACCCAGTTTACCGTATACAGTCTGTGTCTCATCCCAGTAAAGTCAGCCTTACCCAAGTCTAAAATTCTAGTAGCTGATTTGTGCTTTTCACTTTCAAACGCTACCTTGAATTCGATCATGTTTTGATCACTATTTGATAAATGTTCACGCAAAGTTAGGCTACTAATTAAATTTGGCTCATTACTCATAACTAATATTGCCTGTCCCCTTGTTACATCTATGACATATTGCTGTAGGAAACTATCCTGGACACATTCCAGAAATTCACTACCTTTCTGACATAGCCTCTCCCAATCAACGTGTAAGTTAAAATCCCCCTTTAATACTACTCTGCCTTTGTTACACACTTGCCTAATTTGTGCATTTATACAATCTAACACCTTAGAACTGCTACCGGGAGGTCTAGACACATCACCTATTACAGTTTTAGATCCTTTTCTGTTCCTCAATTCCACCCATAAGGTCTCCACTGGATGCTTTCCCCTCATTATATCCTCCCTCACCAATGAGGTGATATTATTTCTAATCAGTAAGGCTACTCCACCCCCTCTGCCATTTTCCCTGTCCCTCCTGTAAACTTTATAACCAGGTATATTTAGTTCCCAGTCCCGACCATCCTGCAGCCACGTCTCCAGAATGGCCACCACATCATAATCTTCCATTTGAATTTGCACCTGCAGTTCATCTAGTTTATTTCTTACACTCCGTGCATTTGTATATAGAACTCTTATTTGGGCTATACCCCCTAACCTGTCCTTCAGCACTGATGCTTTATTCACCTGTTTATTATTCCTCTCTTCTGGTTTAACCAGTATACTACCTGCAGTAACATTCACGCCACACAAGTGCCAGGCAATGACCATCTCCAACAACAGAGAATCTAACCATCTCCCCTTGACATTCAACGGCATTACCATCGCTGAATCCCCCACTATCAACATCCTAGGGGCTACCATTGACGAGAAACTGAACTGGAGTAGCCATATAAATACCGTGGCTACAAAAGCAGGTCAGAGGCTAGGAATCCTGAGGCGAGTAACTCATCTCCTGACTCCCCAAAGCCTGTCCACCATCTACAAGGCACAAGTCAGGAGTGTGATGGAATACTCTCCACTTGCCTGGATGAGTGCAGCTCCAACAACATTCAAGAAGCTCGACACCATCCAGGACAATGCAGCCCGCTTGATTGGCACCCTATCCACAAACATTCACTCCCTCCACCACCGACACACAGAGGCAGCAGTGTGTACCATCCACAAGATGCACTGCAGCAATGCACCAAGGTTCCTTAGACAGCATCTTCCAAACCCGCGGCCTCTACCGACGAGAAGGACAAGGGCAGCAAATACATGGGAACACCACCACCTGCAAGTTCCCCTCCAAGTCACACACCATCCTGACTTGAAACTATATCGCCGTTCCTTCACTGTTGCTGGGTCAAAATCCTGGAACTCCCTTCCTAACAGCACTGTGGGTGTACCTACCCCAAATGGATTGCAGCGGTTCAAGAAGGCAGCTCACCACCACCTTCTCAAAGGCAATTAGGGATGGGCAATAAATGCTGGCCTGGCCAGTGAAGCCTACATCCCATGAATGAATAAAAAAAAAGTTTAGTAACAATCAGCCTCACCACCAACCTGCACCAATTGCTGAAGGTAATTATAGGCCAGTGAGCCTTAGGTCATTCAGTAGGGAAATTATTAGAGAGGATTCTTTGGGACAGCATTTACTCCCATTTCGAAACAAATTAACTTATTAGCGAGAGGCAGCATGGTTTTGTGAAGGGGAGGTCGTGTCTCACTAACTTGATTGAGTTTTTTGAGGAAGTGACGAAGATGATTGATGAAGGAAGGGCACTGGATGTTGTCTACATGGACTTTAGTAAAGCCTTTGACAAGGTCCCTCATGGCAGACTGGTACAAAAGGTGAAGTCACACAGGATCAGAGGTGAGCTGGCAAGATGGATACAGAACTGGCTCTGTCATAGAAGACAGAGGGTAGCAGTGGAAGGGTGCTTTTCTGAATGGTGGGTTGTGACTCGTGGTGTTCCGCAGGGATCAGTGCTGGGACCTTTGCTGTTTGTAGTATATATAAATGATTTGGAGGAAAATGTAGCTGGTCTGATTAGTAAGTTTGCGGACGACACAAAAGTTGGTGGAGTTGCGGATTGTGATGAGGATTGTCAGAGGATACAGCAGGATATAGATCGGTTGGAGACTTGGGCGGAGAAATGGCAGATGGAGTTTAATCCGGACAAATGTGAGGTAATACATTTTGGAAGGTCTAATACAGGTGGGAAGTATACAGTAAACGGGAGAACCCTTAGGAGTATTGACAGGCAGAGAGATCTGGGCGTACAGGTCCACAGATCACTGAAGGTGGCAACGCAGGTGGATAAGGTAGTCAAGAAGGCATACGGCATGCTTCCCTTCATCGGTCGGGGCATAGAGTATAAAAATTGGCAAGTCATGTTGCAGCTGTACAGAACCTTAATTAGGCCACACTTAGAATATTGCGTGCAATTCTGGTTGCCACACTGCCAGAAGGATGTGGAGGCTTTGGAGAGGGTACAGAAGAGGTTTACCAGGATGTTGCCTGGTCTGGAGGGCATTAGCTATGAGGAGAGGTTGGATAAACTCGGATTGTTTTCACTGGAACGACGGAGCTGGAGGGGCGACATGATACAGGTTTACAAAGTTGAGTGGCATGGACAGAGTGGATAGTCAGAAGCTTTTTCCCAGGGTGGAAGAGTCAGTTACTAGGGGACATAGGTTTAAGGTGCGAGGGGCAAAGTTTAGAGGGGATGTGCGAGGCAAGTTTTTTACACAGAGGGTGGTGAGTGCCTGAAACTTGCTGCTGGGAGAGGTGGTGGAAGCAGATACGATAGTGACGTTTAAGAGGCATCTTGACAAATACGTGAATAGGATGGGAATAGGGGGATACGGACCCCGGAAATGCAGAAGGTTTTAGTTTAGACAGGCATCAAGATCGGCGCAGGCTTGGAGGGCCGAATGGCCTGTTCCTGTGCTGTACTGTTCTTTGTTCTTTGAATCAAAGGATATGGGTCGAAAGCGGGAACAGGTTAATGTGTTAGATGATCAGCCATGATCATAATGAATGGCGGAACAGGCTCAAAGGGCCGAATAGCCTACTCCCGCTCCTATTTTCTATGTTTCTATGTTTTAACAGATGTGAAATCTTACTTTGTTTTCCAGCTTTCATATGCGGTCGAGTTGACTCCCCAGGAGGACCATTTTGCAGGAGAATGGCACATGGAAAAATGGTTTCAGAGATTGAAATCGTAACAGTGGAGTTTCTGAAATCTCTTTTTAAAGAGTTGCAGAGTAAACATTGAGGTGGATAGTTTCATGAGAACATAGACTGTTGAAATGGACAGACAAATGGCAAATGTGTCAATGGCAATGTAGAAAAGTGTGAAGTGATACATTTTGGTAGAAAGAATGAAGAGACGCAATATAAACTAAATGGGACAATTTTAAAGGGGATACAGTAACAGAGACAAAACAAAAAGTGGTGGAAATACTCAGCAGGTCTGGCAGCGTCCGTGGAGAGAGAAGCAAAGTTAACGTTTCATATGACAGGTCACTGACCTGAAATGTTAACTTTGCTTCTCTCTCCACAGATGCTGCCAGACCTGCTGAGTATTTCCAGCACTTTTTGTTTTGTTTCAGATTTCCAGCATCTGCAGTATTTTGCTTTTATTACAGTAACAGAGACCTGGGGTGTATGTAGACAAATCTTTGAAGGTGACAGTTCAAGTTGAGGAGGCTGTTAAAAAGGCATGCAGGGTCCTTAGCTTTATAAATGAGAGGCAGAGAGTACAAAAGCAAGGAAGTTATGCTGGACTTTTATCGATCACAAGTTCGTCCCCAGCTGGACTATTGTGTTCAGTTCTGGGCATCACAGTTTAGAAGTAATATCAAGACGCTGGAGAGGGTGCAGAGGAGATTTATTGGAATGGTACTGGGGGATGCGGGATTCAGTTATGTGGAGAGACTACTTTGTTCCCCTTACAGCAGAGAAGGTTAAGGGGAGATCCAATAGGGGTGTTTACAATTATTAAGGGTTTGGATGGAGTAAATAAGGAGAAACTGTTTCCAGTGGAAGAGAGTAGGTAACCAGAGGACACAGATTTATTATCAGCAAAAGAAGCATTGAGAAGAAATTTTTGTACGCAAGTAGTTAAGATCTGGAATGCACTGCCTGAAAGGACAGTGGAAGCAGATTCAGCAGTAACTTTCAAAAAGGGAATTGGATAAATACTTGAAGAGGAATCTTTGTAGGGCTGTGGCCAAGGAGCTGGGGAGAGGGGCTAATAGGATAGTTCTTTCAGAGAGCTGATGATCTCCGTCTGTGCTCTATGGTTGTTTAGTTTGGTTTAGAGATACAGCACTGAAACAGGCCCTTCGGCCCACCGAGTCTGTGCCGAACATCAACCACCCATTTATACTAATCCTACATTCCTACCACATCCCCACCTGTCCCGATATTTCCCTACCACCTACCTATATTAGGGGCAATTTATAATGGCCAATTTACCGACCAACCTGCAAGTCTTTTGGCTTGTGGGAGGAAACCGGAGCACCCGGAGAAAACCCACGCAGACACAGGGAGAACTTGCAAACTCTACACAGGCAGTACCCAGAATTGAACCCGGGTCGCTGGAGCTGTGAGGCTGCGGTGCTAACCACTGCGCCACTGTGCCGCCCTAATGATTCAATGAGTTCATTCAGAGCTAATCCAAAATGAAAGGCATCGGAGAGCTGAGCTACAGAAATTCTGAAATCATTTACATTCACACTTTAAAGAAAATCCAGTCAGAAACTCACATAGGCTACGTATCGAATTAGTAATTCAGAAATAAAATATCTTTTCTGAGGCTGGTGTGGGGAAGTTAGGAATGTCCTGCTCCAGAAACAGACAGAACACAGATTGTGTAAATACATATCTGAATCAGGAAGATTATACTGTACAGTATCTGAATCCCTGGAATATTAACACACAGTAAGGTGTCTGCTTACTGAATTAAAATGCAGAAGCAAGCTTTCACAAACCTGTGGTGTGCAGCCCAACAGCAGCCAGGTCTCCAGTTCGCTGGACATCTGTGGAGGCTAATGCAGGCAGATTGGGTGTAGAGCCGGACTCAATCGGGATTCCATCCTCCTGATCCGAAGATGCTTGCTCTAGAGAGTAGATCATCATCAGTTTGGGAAATTCTATATGGGTATAAAACACATGGCAGTGCAACTACCGAGACAATGCCTGTTAAAAGGGAGCACCCACAGCTCTCCCACTCAGTAAGCCATACAGACCAGTATGTGCTGGGCTAACTCACCCCTGCCCGGCCTGTGGGGCATCAGTGTGTACTGGGTTGGTTACACCTCTCGCCCACTCCTCCCCCACCGATGGAGGGTCAGTGTGCGCTGGGTCACTCACCTCCCCGCAATGGAGGGTCAGTGTGTGCTGGGTCACTCACCTCCCCCCGATGGAGGGTCAGTGTGTGCTGGGTCACTAACCTCCCCCCGATGGAGGGTCAGTGTGTGCTGGGTCACTAACCTCCCCCCGATGGAGGGTCAGTGTGTGCTGGGTCACTCACCTCCCCCAAATGGAGGGTCAGTGTGTGCTGGGTCACTCATTCCCCCCGATGGAGGGTCAGTGTGTGCTGGGTCACTCACCTCCCCCCGATGGAGGGTCAGTGTGTGCTGGGTCACTCACCTCCCCCCAATGGAGGGTCAGTGTGTACTGGGTCACTCACCTCCCCCCGATGGAGGGTCAGTGTGTGCTGGGTCACTCACCTCCCCCCGATGGAGGGTCAGTATGTGTTGGGTCACTCACCTCCCCCCGACGGAGGGTCAGTGTGTGCTGGGTCACTCACCTCCCCCCGACGGAGGGTCAGTGTGTGCTGGGTCACTCACCTCCCCCCGACGGAGGGTCAGTGTGTGCTGGGTCACTCACCTCCCCCCGACGGAGGGTCAGTGTGTGCTGGGTCACTCACCTCCCCCCGACGGAGGGTCAGTGTGTGCTGGGTCACTCACCTCCCCCCGATGGAGGGTCAGTGTGTGCTGGGTCACTCACCTCCCCCCGATGGAGGGTCAGTGTGTGCTGGGTCACTCATTCCGCCCGATGGAGGGTCAGTGTGTGCTGGGCCACTCATTCCCCCCGATGGAGGGTCAGTGTGTGCTGGGTCACTCACCTCCCCCCGATGGAGGGTCAGTGTGTGCTGGGTCACTCACCTCCCACCGATGGAGGGTCAGTGTGTGCTGGGTCACTCATTCCCCCTGATGGAGGGTCAGTGTGTGCTGGGTCACTCATTCCCCCCGATGGAGGGTCAGTGTGTGCTGGGTCACTCACCTCCCCCCGATGGAGGGTCAGTGTGTGCTGGGTCACTCACCTCCCCCCGATGGAGGGTCAGTGTGTGCTGGACACTCACCTCCCCCCGATGGAGGGTCAGTGTGTGCTGGATCACTCACCTCCCCCGAATGGAGGGTCAGTGTGTGCTGGGTCACTCACCTCCCCCAAATGGAGGGTCAGTGTGTGCTGGGTCACTCACCTCCCCCCGATGGAGGGTCAGTGTGTGCTGGATCACTCACCTCCCCCGAATGGAGGGTCAGTGTGTGCTGGGTCACTCACCTCCCCCAAATGGAGGGTCAGTGTGTGCTGGGTCAGTCACCTCCACCCGATGGAGGGTCAGTGTGTGCTGGGTCACTCATTCCCCCCGATGGAGGGTCAGTGTGTGCTGGGTCACTCACCTCCCCCCGATGGAGGGTCAGTGTTTGCTGGGTCACTCACCTCCCCCCGATGGAGGGTCAGTGTGTGCTGGGTCACTCACCTCCCCCCAATGGAGGGTCAGTGTGTGCTGGGTCACTCACCTCCCCCCGATGGAGGGTCAGTGTGTGCTGGGTCACTCACCTCCACCCGATGGAGCGTCAGTGTGTGCTGGGTCACTCATTCCCCCCAATGGAGGGTCAGTGTGTGCTGGGTCACTCACCTCCCCCCAATGGAGGGCCAGTGTGTGCTGGGTCACTCACCTCCCCCCGATGGAGGGTCAGTGTGTACTGGGTCATTCACCTCCCCCCGATGGAGGGTCAGTGAGTGCTGGGTCACTCACTTCCCCCCAATGGAGGGTCAGTGAGTGCTGGGTTACTCACCTCCCCACAAAAGAGGGTCAGTGTGTACTGGGTCACTCACCTCCCCTCAATGGAGGGTCAGTGTGTGCTGGGTCACTCACCTCCCCCCGATGGAGGGTCAGTGAGTGCTGGGTCACTCACCTCCCCCCAATGGAGGGTCAGTGAGTGCTGGGTCACTCACCTCCCCCCAAAAGAGGGTCAGTGTGTGCTGGGTCACTCACCTCCCCCCGATGGAGGGTCAGTGAGTGCTGGGTCACTCACCTCCCCCCAATGGAGGGTCAGTGTGTGCTGGGTCGCTCACCTCCCCCCGATGGAGGGTCAGTGTGTGCTGGGTCACTCACCTCCCCCCAATGGCGGGTCAGTGTGTGCTGGGTCACTCATTCCCCCGGATGGAGGGTCAGTGTGTGCTGGGTCACTCACCTCCCCCCGATGGAGGGTCAGTGTGTACTCGGTCATTCACCTCCCCCCGATGGAGGGTCAGTGTTTGCTGGGTCACTCATTCCCCCAATGGAGGGTCAGTGAGTGCTGGGTCACTCACCTCCCCCCGATGGAGGGTCAGTGAGTGCTGGGTCACTCACCTCCCCCCAATGGAGGGTCAGTGAGTGCTGGGTCACTCACCTCCCCCGAAAAGAGGGTCAGTGTGCTGGGTCACACCTCCCCCCGATGGAGGGTCAGTGTGTGCTGGGTCACTCACCTCCCCCCAATGGAGGGTCAGTGTGTGCTGGGTCACTCACCTCCCCCCAATGGCGGGTCAGTGTGTGCTGGGTCACTCATTCCCCCCGATGGAGGGTCAGTGTGTGCTGGGTCACTCACCTCCCCCCGATGGAGGGTCAGTGTGTGCTGGGTCACTCACCTTCCCTGAATGGAGGGTCAGTGTGTGCTGGGTCACTCATCTCCCCCGAATGGAGGGTCAGTGTGTGCTGGGTCACTCACCTCCCACCGATGGAGGATCAGTGTGTGCTGGGTCACTCACCTCCCCCCGATGGAGGGTCAGTGTGTGCTGGGAGCATTCATTCCCCCTGATGGAGGGTCAGTGTGTGCTGGGTCAATCACCTCCCCCCGATGGAGGCTCAGTGTGTGCTGGGTCACTCATTCCCCCCGATGTAGGGTCAGTGTGTGCTGGGTCACTCACCTCCCACCAATGGAGGGTCAGTGTGTACTGGGTGACTCACCTCCCCCCAATGGAGGGTCAGTGTGTGCTGGGTCACTCACCTCCCCACAATTGGAGAGTCAGTGTGTGCTGGGTCACTCACCTCCCCCCGATGGAGGGTCAGTGAGTGCTGGGTCACTCACCTCCCCCCAAAAGAGGGTCAGTGTGTACTGGGTCACTCACCTCCCCCCAATGGAGGGTCAGTGTGTGCTGGGTCACTCACCTCCCCACAATTGGAGAGTCAGTGTGTGCTGGGTCACTCACCTCCCCCCGATGGAGGGTCAGTGAGTGCTGGGTCACTCACCTCCCCCCAATGGAGGGTCAGTGTGTGCTGGGTCACTCACCTCCCCCGAATGGAGGGTCAGTGTGTGCTGGGTCACTCACCTCCCACCGATGGAGGGTCAGTGTGTGCTGGGTCACTCATTCCCCACAATGGAGGGTCAGTGTGTGCTGGGTCACTCACCTCCCCCGAATGGAGGGTCAGTGTGTGCTGGGTCACTCACCTCCCCCCGATGGAGGGTCAGTGTGCACTGGGTCATTCACCTCCCCCCGATGGAGGGTCAGTGTTTGCTGGGTCACTCATTCCCCCCAATTGAGGGTCAGTGAGTGCTGGGTCACTCACCTCCCCCTGATGGAGGGTCAGTGAGTGCTGGGTCACTCACCTCCCCTCAATGGAGGGTCAGTGTGTGCTGGGTCACTCACCTCCCACCGATGGAGGGTCAGTGTGTGCTGGGTCACTCATTCCCCACAATGGCGGGTCAGTGTGTGCTGGCTCACTCATTCCCTCCGATGGAGGGTCAGTGTGTGCTGGGTCACTCACCTCCCCCTGACGGAGGGTCAGTGTGTGCTGGGTCACTCACCTTCCCCGAATGGTGGGTCTGTGTGTGCTGGGTCAATCACCTCCCCCCGATGGAGGCTCAGTGTGTGCTGGGTCACTCATTCCCCCCGAGGTAGAGTCAGTGTGTGCTGGGTCACTCACCTCCCCCCAATGGAGGGTCAATGTGTGCTGGGTCACTCACCTCCCCCCGATGGAGGGTCAATGTGTGCTGGGTCACTCACCTCCCCCCGATGGAGGGTCACTGTGTGCTGGGTCACTCACCTCCCCCCAATTGGAGAGTCAGTGTGTGCTGGGTCACTCACCTCCCCCCGATGGAGGGTCAATTGGTGCTGGGTCACTCACCTCCCCCCAATGGAGGGTCAGTGTGTGCTGGGTCACTCACCTCCCCCGAATGGAGGGTCAGTGTGTGCTGGGTCACTCACCTCCCACCGATGGAGGGTCAGTGTGTGCTGGGTCACTCATTCCCCCCAATGGAGGGTCAGTGTGTGCTGGGTCACTCACCTCCCCCCGATGGAGGGTCAGTGTGTACTGGGTCATTCACCTTCCCCCGATGGAGGGTCAGTGTTTGCTGGGTCACTCATTCCCCCCAGTGGAGGGTCAGTGAGTGCTGGGTCACTCACCTCCCCCCGATGGAGGGTCAGTGAGTGCTGGGTCACTCACCTCCCCCCAATGGAGGGTCAGTGAGTGCTGGGTCACTCATCTCCCCCCGATGGAGGGTCAGTGTGTGCTGGGTCACTCATTCCCCCCGATGGAGGGTCAGTATGTGCTGGGTCACTCACCTCCCCCCGATGCAGGGTCAGTGTGTGCTGGGTCACTCACCTCCCCCGAATGGAGGTTCTGTGTGTGCTGGGTCACTCACCTCCCACCGATGGAGGGTCAGTGTGTGATGGGTCACTCATTCCCCCCGATGTAGGGTCAGTCTGTGCTGGGTCACTCACCTCCCCCCAATGGAGGGTCAGTGTGTGCTGGGTCACTCACCTCCCCTCAATGGAGGGTCAGTGTGTGCTGGGTCACTCACCTCCCCCCAATGGAGGGTCAGTGTGTGCTGGGTCACTCACCTCCCCTCAATGGAGGGTCAGTGTGTACTGGGTCACTCACCTCCCCCCAATGGAGGGTCAGTGTGTGCTGGGTCACTCACCTCCCCCCAATGGAGGTTCTGTGTCTGCTGGGTCACTCACCTCCCCCCAATGGAGGGTCAGTGTGTGCTGGGTCACTCACCTCCCCCCAATGGAGGGTCAGTGTGTGCTGGGTCACTCATTCCCCCCGATGGAGGGTCAGTGTGTGCTGGGTCACTCACCTCCCCCCGATGGAGGGTCAGTGTGTGCTGGGTCACTCACCTCCCCCCAATGGAGGGTCAGTGTGTGCTGGGTCACTCACCTCCCCTCAATGGAGGGTCAGTGTGTACTGGGTCACTCACCTCCCCCCAATGGAGGGTCAGTGTGTGCTGGGTCACTCACCTCCCCCCAATGGAGGTTCTGTGTCTGCTGGGTCACTCACCTCCCCCCAATGGAGGGTCAGTGTGTGCTGGGTCACTCACCTCCCCCCAATGGAGGGTCAGTGTGTGCTGGGTCACTCATTCCCCCCGATGGAGGGTCAGTGTGTGCTGGGTCACTCACCTCCCCCCCGATGGAGGGTCAGTGTGTGCTGGGTCACTCACCTTCCCTGAATGGAGGGTCAGTGTGTGCTGGGTCACTCATCTCCCCCGAATGGAGGGTCAGTGTGTGCTGGGTCACTCATCTCCCCCGAATGGAGGATCAGTGTGTGCTGGGTCACTCACCTCCCCCCAAAAGAGGGTCAGTGTGTACTGGGTCACTCACCTCCCCCCAATGGAGGGTCACTGTGTGCTGGGTCACTCACCTCCCCCCAATTGGAGAGTCAGTGTGTGCTGGGTCACTCACCTCCCCCCGATGGAGGGTCAGTGAGTGCTGGGTCACTCACCTCCCCCCAATGGAGGGTCAGTGTGTGCTGGGTCACTCACCTCCCCCGAATGGAGGGTCAGTGTGTGCTGGGTCACTCACCTCCCCCCGATGGAGGGTCAGTGTGCACTGGGTCATTCACCTCCCCCCGATGGAGGGTCAGTGTTTGCTGGGTCACTCATTCCCCGCAATTGAGGGTCAGTGAGTGCTGGGTCACTCACCTCCCCCTGATGGAGGGTCAGTGAGTGCTGGGTCACTCACCTCCCCCCAATGGAGGGTCAGTGAGTGCTGGGTCGCTCACCTCCCCCCAAAAGAGGGTCAGTGAGTGCTGGGTCACTCACCTCCCCCCAATGGCGGGTCAGTGTGTGCTGGCTCACTCATTCCCCCCGATGGAGGGTCAGTGTGTGCTGGGTCACTCATTCCCCCCGATGGAGGGTCAGTGTGTGCTGGGTCACTCACCTCCCCCTGACGGAGGGTCAGTGTGTGCTGGGTCACTCACCTTCCCCGACTGGTGGGTCTGTGTGTGCTGGGTCAATCACCTCCCCCCCGATGGAGGCTCAGTGTGTGCTGGGTCACTCATTCCCCCCGAGGTAGAGTCAGTGTGTGCTGGGTCACTCACCTCCCCCCGATGGAGGGTCAATGTGTGCTGGGTCACTCACCTCCCCCCAATGGAGGGTCAGTGTGTGCTGGGTCACTCACCTCCCCCCAAAAGAGGGTCAGTGTGTACTGGGTCACTCACCTCCCCCCAATGGAGGGTCACTGTGTGCTGGGTCACTCACCTCCCCCCAATTGGAGAGTCAGTGTGTGCTGCGTCACTCACCTCCCCCCGATGGAGGGTCAGTGAGTGCTGGGTCACTCACCTCCCCCCAATGTAGGGTCAGTGTGTGCTGGGTCACTCACCTCCCCCGAATGGAGGGTCAGTGTGTGCTGGGTCACTCACCTCCCACCGATGGAGGGTCAGTGTGTGCTGGGTCACTCATTCCCCCCAATGGAGGGTCAGTGTGTGCTGGGTCACTCACCTCCCCCCGATGGAGGGTCAGTGAGTGCTGGGTCACTCACCTCCCCCCAATGGAGGGTCAGTGAGAGCTGGGTCACTCATCTCTCCCCGATGGAGGGTCAGTGTGTACTGGGTCAC
Source organism: Heterodontus francisci (assembly GCF_036365525.1). Taxonomy (NCBI): domain Eukaryota; kingdom Metazoa; phylum Chordata; class Chondrichthyes; order Heterodontiformes; family Heterodontidae; genus Heterodontus; species Heterodontus francisci. Next base: position 29,038,872 of record NC_090412.1, read on the forward strand.
TCACCTCCCCCCGATGGAGGGTCAGTGTGTGCTGGGTCACTCACCTCCCCCCGATGGAGGGTCAGTGTGTGCTGGGTCACTCACCTTCCCCGAATGGAGGGTCAGTGTGTGCTGGGTCACTCACCTCCCCCGAATGGAGGT